>NC_143137.1:85516136-85819166 GCF_059928025.1 Delphinapterus leucas | reverse complement strand
CATTGTGTTCAGAAAATCATGGATACTTATGAGGAAGTTAATCAGCAAAGGCAAAACTATAGATATTTAGAAATCCAAAAAGATGTTTAATTGAGAGAGCTAATTTAAATGGGGGAAGCCAAGAAGAGAACACAGTTATTTCAAACTTTATACATTTTTTATAATTATTTTATTGTCTTCGGCCATTCTTTTTGTGGAGAATAGTGACTAATGTATTACATCATCCATGAATAAAAGTTGTTTAGGAAGTTATCTAATAAGCATATTTGATAGAAAAGGAAAAACATCAACTTTTCCAATATAAACAGGATAGGGTTTGTAAGTGAAGGAAATAGCTTATTAATGTGATGGTATTTTAAGCTATCTTTAAAATTCTTTAATTTTCTATAACTTTTTCTTAATGTCTAATTCAGTGGGATGTTATTTGTTCTCTACTTACCCCAGAGGATTGTTTGAATATAAGGTTATATCTCCATGTATACAGGAAAATGTTTTCCACTCTAGTTAGGAGAATTATCATTTGCTGAAGACCACAGGATCCACAGTTAGGGCAGTTCAATCTGTTGCTTAAATTGTTTTAGTCACCACCATACTTGTTTAAAGGAAAAATGAGTCAGAGCAATGTTCCAGATAGTATGCTTAGACAGAGGCTTTAAGAAGACTCTTTCATTTGCCTGATTTTCAAAAGTTTTCACCATGAGTGCCTACTGTGTAGGCCATCTCCTGGAGTCCCCTCACTGGAATGTGAGATCCATGAGGATGAGACTTTGTTTTGTTCACTGCTGTTTTCCCTGGGGGTAGTAGACACTCGATAAATACACAATGAAGGAACAAATGCTGAGCTCTAGGGCACCAAATGTGAGTAAGATCTGTTCCCTGCAGCCCAGTTTGGAAGGGTGTGACTAATTTAAATATGGTGTGGGTGTAGTGGTAGAGGAAGCAGAGAAAAGGATCTATTAACTCAGTCTGTCTAACACAGAAGCATGCAAATGCATGCTTGTTCAAGGAACTTTATGTAGCTTAGTACTGCTAGAATATACTGTGAAAAGGAGATGTCACTGAGGGAATATCACGTTATCCCCAAGGAGCCTGGACTTGAGTCAGTGGATGATGAAGTAGCATCTAGAAGGGGAGCCACAGTCAGAGTCAGCCTCCCATTTTAGATTATTTGGGTTATTCTCTGGGTGACAGACTGGAGGGGAGACCAGTGGGAGTTACTTCAGTAGTTAAAGAAAGAGATGAGGAGTTCTTGAACTAGGTCATAGGACAGAAGTAGTATGGAAAGAACATTCAAGACTACTTAGGAGGTAAAATTGAAAGAACTTGATGACTGATTAGATGTGGAAGATAAGAGCCTGGGGGTGAGGGGGAGGATAAGAATGATTCCAAAATCTGGCTTTGGGCGGATGGAAGTCCTACCTGAAAGAAACTTAGGTAGTGTAGGAAAAGTAACAGGTTTTGAGGGAAAGGTGATTTCAGTCTTATCAGACTGAGTTAGAGTGTGTGGGATATTAAGGCCAAAGGCTTGGGAGAGAGATCCTGAAGGAAGACTCAGATTTAGGAGTCATCAGCATGGAGGTGTGAATGTGGCCAAGATCCGGAGAGAGAGTGTAGGGAGTAAGGAGAGATGTGCACCCAGGAAAAACACAACAGAACACCAATATTTAAAGAATGGGAAGAAGATGAATCCATGAAGGATACTAAAGATAGAAGATGAAAAATGTTGTAAGAGAATCAGGTGAGTGTAGTCATGTGTGGAATGTTGAGGGAATAACCAACAATGTCTAATAAAACAAAAATAAAATCGGAGAAAGACCAAAATTTGAAAGAACATTTACCATTAATTAAACAGATGCCTGCCAACCCCTCTGATATCATGTGCCTTCTCCTCTCATTCTCTTTCCTCCAGCCCCACTGCCACTTTCAAGCTCCTCAAACAAACCAAATTCTTTCCTACCTCAGGATCTTTATACATACTGTACTTTCTCCTTGGGATGCTCCTCCTCCCATTCTTGTGCTTGAGTAGGTAGATGCTAAGCAAGTAATCACTGATGTTCCTGACAATAGCTGTAGCATCTTGACATAGGCTGATAATGCCTTTTAAGATATTCTGGATGTAATTTTATAAATACTAAACATTAGGCATGCTATCTGTAATTATCAGAAAATCACACACTCACAAGCCTCTTAGATAGCCTCATCCACCAGAGGGCAGAGAGCAGAAGCAAGAAGAACTACAATCCTGCAGCCTGTGGAACAAAAACCACATTCACAGGAAGACAGACAAGATGAAAAGGCAGAGGGCTATGTACCAGATGAAGGAACAAGATAAAATCCCAGAAAACCAACTAAATGAAGTAGAGATAGGCAACCTTCCAGAAAAAGAATTCAGAATAATGATAGTGAAGATGATCCAGGACCTCGGAAAAAGAATGGAGGCAAAGATCGAGAAGATGCAAGAAATGTTTAACAAAGACTTAGAATTAAAGAAAAAACACCTCAAGGATTTAAAGAAAAAACAAACAGAGATGAACAATACAATAACGGAAATAAAAAATACACTAGAAAGACTTAGTAGCAGAATAACTGAGGCAGAAGAATGGATAAGTGACCTGGAAGACAGAATGGTGGAATTCACTGCTGCGGAACAGAATAAAGAAAAAAGAATGAAAAGAAATGAAGATAGCCTAAGAGACCTCTGGGACAACATTAAATGCAACAACATTCGCATTACATGCGTCCCAGAAGGAGAAGAGAGAGAGAAAGACCTGAGAAAATATTTCCCATGTTAGGGAAGTCGAAAACTTCCCTAACAGGGAAAGGAAATAACCATCCAAGTCCAGGAAGTGCAGAGAGTCCAAGGCAGGATAAACCCAAGGAGAAACATGTCGAGAGACACAGTAATCAATTTGGCAAAAATTAAAGACAAAGAAAAATTACTGAAAGCAGCAAGGGAAAAATGACAAATAACATACAAGAGAACTCCCATAACATTAACAGCTGATTTCTCACCAGAAACTCTACAAGCCAGAAAGGAGTGGCATGACATATTTAAAGTGATGAAAGGGAAGAAGCTACAACCAAGATTACTGTACCCGGCAAGGATCTCATTCAGATTCGATGGAGAAATCAAAAGCTGTACAGGCAAGCTAAAGCTAAGAGAATTCAGCACCACCAAACCAGCTCCACAACAAATGCTAAAGGAACTTCTCTAAGTGGGAAATACAAGAGAAGAAAAGGACCTACAAAAACTAACCCCAAACAATTAAGAAAATGGTAATAGGAACATACATATCAATAAGTACCTTAAGCGTGAATGAATTAAATGCTCCAACCAAAAGACACAGGCTTGCTGAATGGATACAAAAACAAGACTCATACATATGCTGTCTACAAGAGACCAACTTCAGACCTAGGGACACATACAGACTAAAAGTGAGGAGATGGAAAAAGATATTCCATGCAAATGGAAATCAAAAGAAAGCTGGAGTAGCAATACTCATATGAGAAAAAATAGACTTTAAAATAAAGAATGTTACAAGAGACAAGGAAGGACACTACATAATGATCAAGGGATCAATCCAAGAAGAAGATATAACAATTATAAATATATATGCACCCAAAATAGGAGCACCTCAATACATAAGGCAACTGCTAACAGCTATAAAAGAGGAAATCGACAGTAACACAGTAATAGTGGGGGACTTTAGCACCTCATTTACACCAATGGACAGATCATCCAAAATGAAAATAAATAAGGAAACAGAAGCTTTAAATGACACAACAGACTAGATAGATTTAATTGATATTTATAGGACATTGCATCCAGAAACAGCAGATTACACTTTCTTCTCAAGTGCACATGGAACATTCTCCAAGAAAGATCACATCTTGGGTCACAAATCAAGCCACAGTAAATTTAAGAAAACTGAAATCATATCAAGCATCTTTTCTGACCACAACACTATGAGATTAGAAATCAATTACAGGGAAAAAACCGTAAAAACATAAACACATGGAGGCTAAAAAGCACATTACTGAAAAACCAAGAGATCACTGAAGAAATCAAGGAGAAAATCAAAAAATACCTAGAGACAAATGACAATGAAAACACGACGATCCAAAACCTATGGGATGCAGCAAAAGCAGTTGTAAGAGGGAAGTTTATAGCAGTACAAGCCTACTTCAAGAAACAACAAGCTTCTCAAATAAACAATCTAACCTTACACCTAAAGGAGCTAGAGAAAAAGGAACAAACAAAACCCAAAGTTAGCAGAAGGAAAGAAATCATAAAGATCAGAGCATAAATCAATGAAATAGAAAAAAGAAAACAAGAGCAAAGATCAATAAAACTAAAAGCTGGTTCTTTGAGAAGATAAACAAAATTGATAAACCATTAGCCATACTCATCAAGAAAACGAGGGAGAGGACTCAAATCAATAAAATTAGAAATGAAAAAGGAGAAGTTACAACAGACACCACAGAAATACAAAGCATGCTAAGAGACTACTACAAGCAACTCTATGCCAATAAAATGGACAACCTGGAAGAAATGGACAAATTCTTAGAAAGTTATAACCTTCCAAGACTGAACCAGGAAGAAATAGAAAATATGAACAGACCAATTACAAGTAATGAAATTGAAACTGTGATTTAAGATCTTCCAACAAACAAAAGTCCAGAACCAGATGGCTTCACAGGTGAATTCTATCAAACATTTAGAGACGCGCTAACACCCATTCTTCTCAAACTCTTCCAAAAAGTCGCAGAAGAAGGAACACTCCCAAACTCATTCTATGAGGCCACCATCACCCTGATACCAAAACCAGACAAAGATACTACAAAAAAAGAAAATTACAGACCAATATCACCAATGAATATAGATGCAAAAATCCTCAACAAAATACTAGCAAACAGAATCCAACAACACATTAAAAGGATCACACACCATGATCAAGTGGGATTTGTCCCAGGGATGCAAGGATTCTTCAATATACACAAATCAATTAATATGATACACCACATTAACAAATTGAAGAATAAAAACCAGATGATCATCTCGATAGATGCAGAAAAAGCTTCTGACAAAATTCAACACCCATTTATGATAAAAACTCTCCAGAAAGTTGGCATAGAGGGAACTTACCTCAACATAATAAAGGCCATATACAACAAACCCACAGCAAACATCATTCTCAATGGTGAAAATCTGAAACCATTTCCTCTAAGATCAGGAAAAAGACAAGGATGTCCACTCTCACCACTATTTTTTTTTTTTTTTTTTTTTTTTTTAATGGTACACGGGCCTCTCACTCTTGTGGCCTCTCCCGTTGCGGAGCACAGGCTCCGGACGCGCAGGCTCAGCGGCCATGGCTCACAGGCCCAGCCGCTCCACGGCATGTGGGATCCTCCCGGACTGGGGCACAAACCTGTGTCCCCTGCATCGGCAGGCGGACTCTCAACCACTGCGCCACCAGGGAAGCACTCACCACTATTATTCAACATAGTTTTGGAAGTCCTAGCCACAGCAACCAGAGAAGAAAAAGAAATAAAAGGAATACAAATTGGAAAAGAAGTAAAACTGTCACTGTTTGCAGATGACATGATACTATACATAGAGAATCCTAAAGATGCCACCAGAAAACTACTAGAGCTAATCAATGAATTTGGTAAAGTTGCAGGATACAAAATTAATGCACAGAAATCTCTTGAATTCCTATACACTAATGGTGCAAAATATGAAAGAGAAATTAAGGAAACACTCCCATTTACCCCTGCAACAAAAAGAATAAAATGCCGAGGAATAAACCTACCTAAGGAGACAAAAGACCTGTATGCAGAAAACTATAAGACACTGATGAAAGAAATTAAAGATGATACAAAGAGATGGAGAGATATACCATGTTCTTGGATTGGAAGAATCAATATTGTGAAAATGACTATACTACCCAAAGCAATCTACAGATTCAATGCAATCCCTATCAAGTTACCAATGGCATTTTTTACAGAACTAGAACAAAAAATCTTAAAATTTGTATGGAGACACAAAAGACCCCAAATAGCCAAAGCAGTTTTGAGGGAATAAAACGGAGCTGGAGGAATCAGACTCCCTGACTTCAGACTATACACAAAGCTACAGTAATCAAGACAATATGGTACTGACACAAAAACGGAAATATAGATCAATGGAATAGGATAGAAAGCCCAGAGATAAACCCACGAACCTATGGTCAACTAATCTCTGACAAAGGAGGCAAGGTCATACAATGGAGAAAAGACAGTCTCTTCAATAAGTGGTGCTGGGAAAACTGGACAGCTACATGTAAAAGAATGAAATTAGAACACTTCCTAACACCATACACAAAAATAAACTCAAAATGGATTAGAGACCTATATGTAAGACCGACACTGTAAAATTCTTAGAGGAAAACATAGAAAGAACACTCTTTGACGTAAATCACACCAAGATCTTTTTTGATCCACCTCCTAGAGTAATGGAAATAAAACCAAAAATAAACAAATGGGACCTAATGAAACTTAAAAGCTTTTGCACAGCAAAGGAAACTACAAACAAGATGAAGAGACAACCCTCAGAATGGGAGAAAATATTTGCAAACGAATCAATGGACAAAGCATTGATCTCCAAAATATATAAACAGCTCATGCAGCTCAATATTAAAAAAACCAAAAACCCAATCCAAAAATGGGCAGAAGACCTAAATAGACATTTCTCCAAAGAAGATATACAGATGGCCAAGAGCAACATGTAAAGCTGCTCAACATGACTAATTATTAGAGAAATGCAAATCAAAACTACAATGAGGTATCACCTCATACCAGTTAGAATGGGCATCATCAGAAAATCTACAAACAACAAAATGCTGGAGAGGGTGTGGAGAAAAGGGAACTCTGTTGCACTGTTGGTGGGAATGTAAATTGATACAGCCACTATGGAGAACAGTATGGAGGTTCCTTGAAAAACTAAAAATAGAACTACTTATGACCCAGCAATCCCACTACTGGGCATATACCCAGAGAAAACCATAATTCAAAAGGACACATGCACCCCAATATTCACTGCAGCACTATTTACAATAGCCAGGTCATGGAAGCAACCTAAATGCCCATCATCAGACAAATGGATAAAAAAGATGTGGTACATATATACAATGGAATATTACTCAGCCATAAAAAGGAATGAAACTGGGTCATTTGTAGAGACGTGGATGGATCTAGAGACTGTAATACAGAGTGAAGTAAGTCAGAAAGAGAAAAGCAAATATCGTATATTAAGACATATATGTGGAACCTAGTAAAATGGTACAGATGAACCAGTTTGCAGGGCAGAAATTGAGACACAGATATAGAGAACAAACATATGGACACCAAGGGGGGAAAGCGGTGGGGGGGATGGTGGTGGTGATGTGATGAATTGGGAGATTGGGATTGACATATATACAATAATATATATTAAATGGATAACTAATAAGAACCTGCTATATAAAAAAATAAATAAAATTTAAAAAAATCACACTCTTAACCTAGGTCATTTTAAGGCAATACCAATAGGTTTTATTTTATTGATGCATTCTCTTTAAGAAAACATAAATCACATGGTGAGATTAATTACTCTAGATGGTTTTCTAAATAAGTAAGCTTTCTTTAGTTCCTAATATATTGTATCTTATCTCTGCCACATTACAGCATAGTCTCTTAGAGGGGTGTTATGCTTTTAGATGGCCTCATTTGGGTAGCACCCAAATTATTTTCAAATTGAACTGCAAAACAAACAAAAAAACCAGTAATCCTAATTGAATATTGGCGTGTGGTTTCCATCTTAATTTTAACCGTATATGTTATAAGGTCATTTAGTTTCAGATATTTCTAGCCAAAAAAAAGAAGCCAATGTGAGAACTTCAACAATATCTTCTATAACTGTCCCCTGCCTCCCCTCCAACCCTGCTGCCACTGCCATAGTTCAAGCACCATTTCTCCTTACTAACCTCTCTTGCCTTAAGTATCACTGTCCTCAAATCTGTTCTCCACTCTGCTGTGGTGTGATCTTGCACCATGCAAACCTGAGCCTTTCACTTCCTTGCTCAGACTTCTTCAGGAGCTCTACGATGCTTTCAGCGTAAAGTCTAAATAGTCTAGTGTGGAGGACCAAGCTCTTCCTGAGGTGGTTCCTGCCTACTTGTGCAGCCTCACTTCCAGATGACTCCCACCTTTCATCTTTGCTCCAGAGACATAGAACTGACTCTCCTACAGCTCCGCAAACATGTCATGCTCTCCTTGCCTTCCCATTGCTGTGAGTTAATCTCTCTGTCGGAAACAGCCTTTCTTCTTGTCCACCTAGTAAATTCTTGCTCATCCCTCAAGTTTCAGCTGTGTGAAGCTTTTCTGGAATTCCTGGGCAGGCTTAGGATCTACCTGCCTTGTGCTTCCGCTGTACTTTATAATGCCTCCAATAAAGCAATCAGCTCGATATATTTTAATATTTTTTTCCACGCCTGTCTCCTTACAAATTGTAAGTTTCTTGAGGGCAGAGGCTGGATCATCCTATCTTTGCGATGCCCAGCACTATGCTTAGTACATAGAGGTGTGTAAAATATTTGATCAGTGAGTCAGTGAGTGAGGGAATGAATGGATCTGGTACCGTTTCCTTCCTGTAAACCAAACACTTAGACTTTTTAAAATTCCACATTTTCTTAGCTATGATCTGAGCTGGAGTGGGAGAGCTTACAGTTAGTTGCATGTCTTAATCTGATGATATGCTTTCAAGAGACCACCCATCTGCATGGAGCACACATAAAAATAAAGCCTGAGGTTTAGTGCAGCACAACGCCTAAAGGAGGAAGCACATGAAATCACTTGAGATTTAAGAAACAGAAAGAATGGGAGTTAAAAGAAAGCAGAATAACTCAGAGACAAATGGATTTGCCTTGGATTAAAAACAAAAAACACATTAGAAGTCTGCCCTACTGAACTTTTTCATATGAAGCTGGACCTCTCCTTAGTTCATTCCAGGCCCTTCTTCCCAGCCAGTGGCCTTATATGAGTCTGCTGGTCCCATCACTAGCAATAGTGGTTTTCCTCATAGAAGTTCCAGTCAATTTTCTCCTGTTTCCAGCAAAATGCCTAATAAAATCATTGCAAAAAGAAGTGACCAACCTGAGCTTGTCTTTTCCCTCAAGGAGAATATCTGGTTGATATAACTTTCCTCTCAACCTCCATCAGGTAGGAGGCAAGTAGACTCAAGGTGACTTTTCTATTTCCAGGTAACAGAGATGCTTATTTTCCTTCCCTCCATAAACATATAGAGGACCAGTTTCTGTGTATTGACCAAAGCCTGCTTTCATTTAGACTTGTAGGTTGGTAAATTAGGGTGGAAAGGTTGATACATTTTAAAAAGAAGTATGATACAAAATTCATACTAATAAGTAAGTAGAAATAAATAAAAATAATTAAGAAGAAAAGGTAAATTATTTTTATAAAATTGTAATTGCTAGCCAGAGTATAAAAGGGAAGATCACTTGTGAGGTTAAGATACATTTTCATGGACATTGTACAAGATAGCATTATCAATGATTTTAGAAAGAGGATGTGTTAATTGAGATAAAACATATTTCCAATAAAAGTTTTGTTCTTTACTCCTAAGAGAATGTGGTAGGCAACACCAAACAGAGCGAATCTTTCAGAAAGAAACATTATATAAATGTTAACACTGATTCACACAATTACAAAGGGAACTAGATTTCATCCAAGAATTCTGAGAGTATGCCAGCAAGATAAGGGAAAACTGGGTCCATAAAAATAATTTTATAAATAGACTACTCATTCATTCACAAATACTTATTGTCAACTGTGTGTCAAACACTATGCAAGGTTATAGAAGTACTAAACTTACACAGTCCTGGTCTCAAGGTACAGCTTAGTGGCAAAACAACAACAACAACAACAAGAGTAACAAC
Organism: Delphinapterus leucas; assembly: GCF_059928025.1. NCBI lineage: Eukaryota > Metazoa > Chordata > Mammalia > Artiodactyla > Monodontidae > Delphinapterus > Delphinapterus leucas. The sequence continues at coordinate 85,809,195 of NC_143137.1, read as the reverse complement.
ATTACATGGCTAAAAGTTACTAAAAGCATGAGTTCAGAGTGTGGTTTCACATCCTTACTGGTGTCACAACAGTATGAGAGTTCAGGCAAGTTACTCTGTGCCTCCATTACCCTCTCTTCAAAACAATAATTATAATATTACTTTCCTCATAGTGTTGTGAGGATTTGTAAAGTGCTTAACATAAGTGTGTGGCACACGGTAAACATTCAATACATCTTAGCAATAATTTATTGGAATTATGTCATAATGAGGTATATTTGCTGTTATGGAGATATGTGCACTGCACTGCATCTTGGCAGCATGGATGAGTTGGAAAGTGAGTGCTTTTGTCTCTGTTGTCTCTGTGGAGGAGTCAGGAGATGCTCTTCAGCTTTTGAGGTGCAGCTAAGAGCTTCAGTAGGCGTTTGTGAGGTAAAGAAGAGACGGGCATTCTCAATGAAGGAAGAAGCAGGGGGGAAGGCATAGAGACATGACAGAGGGTTATATGTTGGGAGATCCACAGGTGACTTGTATTGGCATAGCATGGCCTGAGAAGACAGAGGATGTGGCAGGAGATGAGGATGGAGAAAGAGGAGGAGGGCAGAATGTGTATGGCCTCACAAAGCAATTCAGACTGTGCTATATGCAATGGGAACCACTGAAGAACTCTGAGTAGGACTCATACAGATTTGTGTACACAGACATAATGGTAAGGGGGATCTATTTAAGAATGGGAAAGGTATTTCAATGACACTAGAAATAATGAGGTTTTGATCATGGTGGCAGATGAGGCATGCATAAGAGATTTTTAGGAGGTAGTATAGGTAGGGCGGGCTTGGTGATTGATTGGATATGGGGAGCAGTGGGGAGAGGAGTAGACACAGATAATATCCAGGTTTTTATCTGGTCAGTTGTGGACATGGTGGTACCATTAACCAGGAGAAGAATCCTAAGGATTAGGACTTGGACACAAGATGCTGAATTCCATTTCAACATGTTTCAATCCAGTACCAGGACACATCTCTCCTGACTAAGAGCTCATTTGGTCCTGGTTGACAAAAAAGACAGACACCCATTTGACTTCAGAATCTTCCCTTTTGTTTTGTTTTGTTTCTCAGTATGTTTGACAAGGAATCATAGGCATTCCATATATTACAATTTAAGCATTACTGAAAGCAGAAAATTTACACAAAGGATTTTCAACAACACCTTCTAACTGTATCCCCTCTATCACAACACCTTATACCCCATTTTACCCTCAAAAAAAAAAAAAAGCAGCAAGAAAGGAGGCTTCTTATGTTTGCTGTTAGGGACCTTCTGTTCTTTTCAGATTTCTCATGATCTACACCCCCAATAATTACATCAAAGTCCTCAGTCATCCTAGACTCCTGGGTACCTCATTCCATCTTATTTCATAGAATGTATTTTCCAACATCCTATATTCAAATATCCTAAATTGTATAGATTATATTTATAGATTTCTCAGAGAAATCTCCCCCTATATTTGTTTACCTTTGTGATTGTATTTTATGTGAATTTTCTGTTTATATTCTTTAGTCATTTATATATTAAGGGGTCTCAATATTCCTGCCAATTTATATGAACTCCTTATAATAATGTAGTCATTAATCATTTGTCATATTTCCATATTTTCTCCATACTTTACAATGGCTTAGTCATGACTATGAAAGAGAGGTTTGTTTCAGTGTTTTAATATTGAAAGCCTACAAGCTACTGCTTATAAAGAGTATTCAAGAAAAAATGAATTAAAAGTTGGACAAACTACGCAATCTTATGTAATTTTATACAGATTTTTTCAAGAGACTTTCTTTAATCATATGCAGAACAGATTATAAAATTTATTTATGCTTATTTACTGTTCTGGTGTGCCTGTATTAAAGTGTTGACAGTTTCCAAACTGAAATATACCATAAACAAGGATGGTTTGTGGCCATCAGATAAACTACATTGTATTTTATTCTAAAGTTAGTATTCCATAATGCCTAGACCATCTTCCAGACTTTTTCTAAAAGCACAGACTCTCAGAAGAAAAGCCACGTGCAAGTTGTAAAGACTAAATCTTTCAGATTGTGAAGCCGATTAACAAGGTTTCCTCAACAATACATAAAATTTGTTTTTTAATTATGACCAAATATTTAGTCTTATAATAGGGCAAAATACTGATGTTTTTATTTTCCTCAGTGTGTCATCTTTTGCCAACGAACTACATAATTACACCAAGCAAAACAGTAACTCCATTTTGTAAATGCTCTTAACAGGAGTTTGGGAAAATTAAAAGACTGTTGCCTGTTAGAATGGCTATTACCAAAAAGATAAGAAATAAGTGTTTGTGAGAATGTGGAAAAATGGGACTGCTTGTGCACTGTTGGTAGGAATGTAAATTGGTATAGCCACTATGGAAAACAGTATGAGGGTTCCTCAAAAAATTAAAAATAGAACTATCATATGATCTAGTATTTCCAAAGGAAATGAAAACATTAATTTAGAAAGATATATGTAACCCCCCTGTTCACTGCAGCATTATTTACAATAGCCAAGACATGGGAACAACCAAAGTGTCCACTGATGGGTGACTGGATAAAGAAAATGTGGTGTATATATATATTCAGCCATAAAAAAGAAGGAAATCTTGCCATTTGTGACAATATGGATGGACCTTGAGGGCACAATGCCAAGTGAAAAAAGTCAGACACAGTGGGATAAATACCGTATGATCTCATTTATATGTGGAATCTAAAAAAAAAACAAACAAAAACCTCATAGACACAGAGAAGAGATTGGTAATTGGTGGAGGTGGGGTTGGGGGGTGTGGGCAAAATGGGTGAAGGGGGCTAAAAGGTACAAACTTCTAGTTATAAAATAAATAAGTCATGGGGTGTAAAGTACAGCATGGTGACTACAGTTAATAATAATGTATTGTATATCTGAAAGTTGCTAAGAGAGATCTTACAAGTTCTCATCACAAGAAAAAAAAATTGTTAACTATATATGGTGACAGATGTTAAACAGACTTATTGTGATGGTCATTTCACGATATATACAAATACTGAATCACTATATGTACACCTAAAACTAATATAATGTTATATGTTAATTATATCTTAATAAAAAAGATTGTTAATAGGTAACACAACAAATTAACTGGGACAGCTAGTTGTTATGTCTAAAATAATCTTTTGTTCAAAGTGCCTCTCAAACTATTCAGCAGGAAATAAGGGAAAGAATGATGAAAAAAAGGTTTAAATAAATAACAGATTCTATATTTAGAAGGAAGGATAGAATCAGAAAACTCAGCATTTTGCAACTTTCAGCAAAATAACAGATTTAGGCAAGGATCATCAATTAATGCTCAAATCACTGACTGAAACATTGTTGGGAAACAGGGAATTCATGTGGTCTCAAAGGATCACATCATGGATTATTTATTAAATAAACAGGAAAAATACAGTTCTAATGAAACTGCACCTAGGCAGCAGTTTTACAGAAAATGTTTACCTAGAATCTAATCATAAGGAACAGTCAGACAAATCCAGAATGTGGGACATTTTATGTAATGGCTGGCCTGGGATCTTGAAAGACAACATTTAAAGAAAAAAAAAAGGCTAAAGAGACATGCAACCAAATGCAACGTGTGAACTCTGAGGACTGGATAAAAAGCAAATTTGAATACTGACTCTATATTATATAGTATGGTAGTACTGTTAATCTTCAGTATCATATTATATATACATAATCCTATATAGTTACATAGGAAAATGTCCTTATTCCTAGGAAGATGCATATAGAATATTCAGAGGTAAAGCATCAAGATAGCTGAAACTTATTTTCAAATGGTTCACACTACACATATGAATTTAAATATCAGTAAAACTATCACAGCAATTAAGCAAAATGTGGCAAAGTATTTATAATTGGTGAATTTAGGTAAAGGATATACAAGTGTTCATTATACCATTCTTTGAACCTGGCTGTAGATTTGAATATTTTCAAAATAAAGAGTTGGGGGAAGCATGTTTTATGTTTACGTTGGTGATATTCTAAGCCTGGAGTAGTATGACTCAGTCATATAGTAAGTACACACAGACACACATACCATTCCAACATCTGGTAACTCGTTCATTGCTGATGTCTATCTACATCAGCTAAACAATTCCAGATGTAAAATTGGGGGGAAAAAAGAATAGTTTTCAAAGGATTTGTTTGCTCCCAACTATCTGGTGTACATCTATCTGTTCCTGACAGCATGTAGTGTTCCCACCCACTACTCCCAGTGGCCCCAATCTGAACTATTTTCCAAACAACTCACACTTTCCAAATGAAGCCTTTGTTCATGCTGCTTCCTCAGTCTGAAACACTGTTCCTATTCCTTTGTCAAAATCTTACCCAGACTTTAAGGCTTAATTCAGATTCTTCTTCCTCTGTGAAAGTCTCTTCTAGACTGTCACCTATTCCTTCCAACTAAAAGCAATCACCCCCTGCCCTGTGATCTCTATACCTCTTTTGAAACACATCCTCATTCTTTTTGCATTATTGTCACTTATTCCCTAAAGAGGGAAAGTTTTGTTTAACATGTTGCATAGGATAAAATCCACATTCCAGAATAATGTACGAGGCTCTCATGGCTTGGTGCCTGCTTCCTTTTGAGTCTTAAGTCTTGACACTCCCTTCAACGGACCAGAGCTACAATATAAGCCAATTTTTCACTAGGGATGCCTGGACCCCTAAGATCCAGGCCTCTCAATCCATGGCCTATGAAGGAGCAAAGCGCTCCCCAGGATTCCTATGAATTCCTAGGGCTTCGCATTCTCATACAACCTGTAATGCTAGTGACTTCTCCAGGCTACCACACCATCTGCTTTCCTTTGCATTTTACCTGATTACAAAATTTAGCCCCTTCTAAATTTTGGGAAAATAAACCAGAACCTTTCCTGCAAAGCATTCGTGAGTTTGGCTGACTTTTGAGGGAGATGAAGGAGGATTTACATTTTCATGATGCTATAACTTCCCTGAAAATTTAAGTACCCACCTGCTCTTTGCCTCACTGAGGCCCAGTCACTCCATCTGGTTGGCTCCTCTTTGCTTCTTTCTTTGTCTTGTTCTCCCACCTTCCTCTTTTTATCCCTCCCAGAAGTAAAAGCTTGGCACAGCCAACCCCCAGGACTTTCCCCCGCAAGCACTTAACAAGGCATTAAACAAAACAAAACAAAAACAAAACCCTGCAGTTTATTCCTTAACAGAAATTCTTAGATCAGCTTTTCAGATATTTTAAAAATCCATGTAAATCTAATCATGCCATGCTATATAGTTCCATATACATGCCATACTATTTCATACCTCAATGCTTTTGCACATTCTGTTCCTTCAGCCTGGAATGTCCTTCCCTTTGTAGCTTTCTTGGCAATTTACACTTCCCCACTCATGACCCTCCCCACTCATGACTCTCGTCCATGCAGTCTTCTCTAATCCAAGGTAGTGCCCTCATCTTTCCTCTTTGGTTCGACCACTGTGCACAGTATTTACCTTCCACAGGGTTGTAATGATCTAGTGTACATGTCTGTCGTTAATGCCAGACTATAGGATCCTTGACAGTAAACACTGCACCTCATTGACCTTTATACTCCCAGCTTCTATCCCAGAGCCTGAACAATATAATACATGCTAAATAAATATTTATCGAATGATGAATTAAGAATGAATGAATTTTACCTAGACCTGAGATGTAAGACTTTCTAAGGTATAAAGAAAGACTGTAAAATGTTGGACCCATCACTTGCTTCACCTTCTAATTTGGAGCATTTATAAGCTTCACAATGCCAAGGCATCTTATTATCTGTCCTTTTAATTATAGCCATCCTAGTAGGTATGTAGTATTTAGTATTTCACTGTGGTTTTGATTTGTATTTACTTAATGGCTAATGATATTTAATTAATTAAATTTTGAGGCCATACATTTTAATGAACAACCATAGTGATGAAATGTAGCACTCCATTTTAATACTAATTAATATTTTAAAATAATTTTGAACAAAATGGTAAAGATATTATAGTCTGTTAAATGTCATACTTAACAAGTATACTTCATTACAGCTCATCTTTAAAAAATTCTAACATGGCTACATAGACATAAAAAAAAAGTGAAAACTTCAGAGAAACTATTCAGAGATAGTTTCATAAGACAAATTCCACATCGAATAATAAAACATATTTAGCTATTATCAAGTACAGGGCAAAGAGAAAAACTTTGCATCTCTTACTTGATATTTTTGTTCAAACAATTTAGTTTCTGTTGGGGTAGTATCTAAACTCCAATTCTTCTAACATGAATAAAACAGCATCCACATCTGGAACCCAGACCACGTGTGATGGCTTCACAGGGTTTGCCCATTCTTTGTTTTGAAATAAGGAGACAGAAAACATAATGTGCTCCTAGCAAAAGAATCCACATTTGCAATAAAATTAAAAGTATAAATGGAGTGATTTTATTTTTGTGTGGTATAAAGGACTGTTAAATGAGATTAGAAATTGCAATTTAAACAGTGACTTCAGTGAAGCAGAACTTCAAGCACTTTTCTCCTTGATCTGGCTTTTGTTTTTGAAAAATGAAAGGGCCTAATATGTACATCAGTGAAAAAAGCGGGATATAATATTTGCAGGACCCATTTTCAATTACAATCCAAATGTGGTTTTTACGATCAATAAAATGTAAACCAGTCCTGCAAATAAAATGTAAAAAGGACAAATCATATACCATTTCTGGCATTTTCCCTGCCAGCCAGCTCTGGGACCATAGAATGAGGAAAATGGTCTAGGAAGCATATCTAACAGAAATAGAAAAGTAATATGATCCTGAATGCAAAACAGGAGGATGGCATCTATAATGCACATTAGTCAGTTCCTTATCTGAATGTTGTGCCAGTTTAGGGCAGGAAGGTACGGAGAAATGGGCCAGCAAAACCACACATAAAAAAATGAAGGGCTAAAAGTACAATCTGTATTTTTTTAAATAAAAAGAAGCAAAGCTTTTAGCCTGAAAAAAGAAGTGAGCTATTGATGAATGATTATCTGTCTACACGCCTTTATATAAAGATATTTCTTCTCCCTCCAAGCAGTTAAACATAATAAAATGAGCTAAAGATTTTCAGATGTTTAGGCTAGGCATAAAAAAGAATTTATTGATAAATAGATTCATTAGCCACATGAAGTGTCTTCAAAACAAAGCTGTAAGCTTAGGGGTCTTTAAGGTTTCTTTATATTGATTTGTATAACATTTACCTGGAAACAGAAGGCAAGATAAGAAGTTTCCTGCCTCTGGGATTTCTAACACTTTCTGTAAAACATTAGAGACAACCTGAAAATTTTATTTAACAATGCTGTCTAACCAAAGTGATTTGATGATTTGTTAAGTGTAAAGAAATAGAAGACAGAAGCTAAATTTTTTTTAGTTTGCATAATTGTTATCTCATTGGAAATATACCTTCCATACTAAATTATAATCATCAAATAATCTTTATATTAAACATTTTTAGGGTTTGATGACACTTTCCAGGCATAAAAAATTAAAGGAACTTTATCTGAGTGTGATAAAATCACTGATATTGGAATTCAGGTAAGATAATTACAGTTCTTCGTTAAAGAATTAAGATTGAAAATTAAGCACAAATCAAATAATCTTTGTAGGTCACAACAGAAAAAAGAAGTGGATTGGAACCGTAACAATACATATGTGATCCTGGTTGAGCCAAGATTAACATCTGCCAATAGTCAGGTCTCCACAGCCCAAGGTGACTGAGAGGTTTGCTTTCCCATTTTTCTTGTCTACTCTCTCCCTTCCAGATGTCAGACTTACAGGATAACTAGGGATGGGTTGACATTTTACTTGTAGAATGATGAACTGCAATGTGGTAAAAGTCTCATATAATGGAAGTGTTCTGTAGATAATCTGTGTTATATCATCTAACCATAAAAATTGGGGGACTCTGAAAACATATACCAGGTACTTAACAATTAGGGACTTAAGTTACTCAAACATAGCTGGTAGCATAGTTTACCAGGATGGAAAGCATGAGATAAGTAACTGGATAGCATAAATGATTATGTGCTCAAATGGTACTTTAAGAACTCATGAGAAGTACATTTCCTAGACCTGGTGTTGAGTGATATACAGGAAGTCATAAAGTAGCTATTGTGAGTAAGCCACATGTAATGTTTACCACAACATTAAGCAACTCAATTTGCTGTTAAAAGAAGGAAAGTTGCAATCATATGTCACACATGTATTGAACTAGGGCAAAATCTGGTTACTTATTAGTAAAATAATGGAAGATAACATTCTTAAAGGGAACTAATAATCTAGGAATGCGGAAACTGTTAAATGCATCAGAAACTCCATTTAAAGTATCCTGAGAGTTCAAAACCCCAAGCATTTATGAAAATCTGGGGCTAAACTCAGAAAAAAATTTTTTTAAACAGAAACCCTTATTGAGATAAAAGGATTTATCTCACACGTGGAAAGATACTGCAAATGATGGCTGAAAAGTCCACCAGAGCATGGCAGACTTGAAGTTAAGCTCTCTTCCATGAATTTGAAATGGACTTTGCAAGTCCTAACATTACTAATAGGAGAGTGTTAAAATATTATATGAACTGGTGGGCTATAGAGAGGAACAGGCCAAACGGTGCTCTAGACTTTAGCATAGAATTCTAGTGTTCTGAAGCTCAAGGAATCTTAGAACCATTTAAACCACTCTGTACTTTTATAAGTGAGGAAACTAAGGCCCAGAGGGCTTAAATGATTAGTTCAAAGTCCCATGCCATCTCAGCAAACTAATCTAACTCATCTAGTTTTACAGAAACGAAGAGTAGAAGTGGAGAACTGCTGTTCTAAATAGTTGATTGGCAACGTGACAGTGGGAAAAATTGTTTTCAAATGATTTTTGCTGTATTTCACTGCATCTGGACAATGTAATGGTACTTAAGAGGAAAATGTAACACCATTAGGGAGTCTCCTTTTAGAGGTATTAGTGTCAAGCAATGTCAATTTCCCCCAGTTTCAGACCCTGGTTCCAAAGGTTCTAGCAGGTTCCTAAGAAATCTACCTAGTAGTACATTCAATTGTATAAAGTAAAAAGAACAAACACTATCTTTCAAAACAAAGATCCCAGAGGGGACTAACAACTTGCATATAGGACAAGATTGTAACTACAATAACAAATGGGGTTATAATGCATGTAACCCACTAGAAGAAAAAGCCAAGAGGTTCCTGTAAGGCTAAACCATGGTTTACCTACTGCAGTTCATTTAAGGATTAAACATGCATTTACATAAAACTTTATCCATGAATATGATCTAGTCAGGCTTTCAAAAGGTCTTTGACAAAGTGATAGAATAAAGTTTATTAAAATAAAACGGTTAAGTGTTAACATTTCTAATATTGGGTTATATTTCTTATATGGTGATCAGTCACATTTGATCAACAACTACAAATCATTTAGAAGTATTGAAACCTACCATGGTGATGACATACATGGCCTCTTAATATCCATCACTTATTAATTTTAAAATGCTTCTTTGGATGAGAGAAAGGGCTGACCAAAGTCTGAGGCTACATATCAGGAAGCCACTGCTTTCTGCCATTTATCTTTGAGTCTACAGGTTCCAGGCCTTTTTATTTTCATTCTTTGGAGCCTGAAAAATCATACTATTTTTAGGTGCTCTGAGATCTTAGATGAAAGCGTTTACCGATATGCTAACTATATGATCATACAACTGAGTTTGGCCTAGCTCTAAAAAATGTAACCTTTTAAAAATTGGTATGTATTGATTTTCAGTGACCTAAAAGAAAATAAAACAGGGGGAATACAAGCACATGGAAATACAGAATTATTTAATTATTAGTTGCATAAGATCAGCTGTTCTATTCAAGTTCATGAAAAAAATTTTTTCTCTTTCTCGTCATCCCTCTTTTTCTCCTCCCTGCTTTTGGAGTGTGTGTGTGTGTGTGTGTGTGTATGTGTGTGTGTGTATGTGTGTGTGCACTCGAATGTTGTGGCTTTTAACCTCCTTTTACCTCTTCCAAGGATCCAAGGTTCACACTTCTGGGCATGTAGTAATCCTTCTCCTCCTTCCCTCCTCCAGCCCAATTATTAAGTTCCAAAAGAGATGAAACAAAGAAGGGGGAGGAGAAAGTTACACATGAGTCAATTTCACAATTCCTTATCTGGATTTACAAGAGAGGGGGAAGAGAATAAACTAAGGTGGTTAAACTGAGATGTTTAGGTTATCCTAAATTTATCAGGAAATTTTTTCTTATTACTTTAGAAGGTAACTATAGGAGATTTTCTTTTTAGCTTAAAACATTGAAAACTACATAATGATTTAATGAGAAAAAGGAGGAGATGAGCATTTTTACCCTGATTTGGTTTTGCACAAATCATGAACATTACAGGAATAAAAAATTACCTCATTTTAGTTTTACTGGAAACCACAGCACATGCAGTTTGAGTGTCTGGAGCCTCAGATGTATTGACTTTTTAGAATCTGGTTTTAATTACTTTCCCCAACTTTAGTTTTGTTCTGAGAACTTTAGACATTCAACGATCATGTTAAACTAAAAGTATTTGGTGCTCTTGAAAGACACATTTATTTTGGAAGCAATGTTTGATACAGTCATAATTGAGCATTTCTTAAGCAACCTTTTCCTTGAGCATTTTGCGAATTTAAATAACAGACTGTCAAGTTTGGCAAAAGATTGGTCTAACTGGGATGTTACAATACAAATAAGTTGGAAGCTCTGTCTTATTAAGTTGTTTGGATAGAACCAAAGGAATAAATAAAATTATTTACTCTAGTTGCTTTTTACATTCCCTTAATCTAGTTTTTATTTCTCACTCCCTTTTTTGGAGAATGAAGTATGCTATAAATACATTAATGCAATATCCATACATATGAATGTGCATATTTTTCTTTATGCAGGTTATTTGAGAGTGAAAACCTTGGCGATTGACCAAAATTTTTTATTATTTCAGTTTTCATATGTTGAGGTAGTTGATTAAGAAACAGCAATAAAGAGGAGAAAATCAGGTTTAGTTATGTGTCACCACCAGGGCTTACACATGTATGTACGCACTGAAAATATGCCTGTGTGTTTACATGTAAGTATGTATGTAAATGTATACCTATGTGTAGTGTATGTGTGCAAATTAAATATTTACAAGTTTTAGCATGTTAGATTACATATATTTACATGTAAATACATGTAAGTATATACCTAATTGTCTAGCACACGTGTGTAAATTAAATATATGTACACATCTTAGTGGTTGTTAGACTACATGAATATGTCAATGTGTGTGGATACTTATTATGCCCAAATTGTGTATAGAGATGTTATAAGATTATTTATTCCTGGGCTAACACCAAATAAATGATGGTCAATATTCAAGACAAATAATATTAGTTTGTTAAAGAATTACCTTTTTGTCTATACTTTAACTTTAAAAATTAAATATCTATATAAATGGCAAGGCTCTTTTTCCTACGGTAAGGAAATTCAGAATATGCTCTTAGAAGAAGTAATTTTTCTTTTTACAAACAAAAAAATTTTATTGAAGTGCAGTTGAATTATAATGTTGTGTGAATTTCTGTTTCACAGCAAAATGACAGTGATAAATTTATATATACATTCTTTTTCTTTTAACATCCTTATTGGAGTATAACTGCTTTACAATGTTGTGTTAGTTTCTGCTGTATAACAAAGTGAATAAGCTATACATATACATATATTCCCATAATCCCTCCCTCTTGCATCTCCTTCCCACCCTCCCTATGCCATCCCTCTAGGTGGTCACAAAGCACCGAGCTGATCTCCCTGTGCTATGTAGCTGCTTCCCACTAGCTACCTATTTTACACCGGGCAATGTTTATAAGTCAGTGCTACTCTTTCACTTCGTCACATCTTACACTTCCTCCTCCGCTTGTCCTCAAGTCCATCCTCCATGTCTGTATCTTTATTCCTGTCCTGCCCCTAGGTTCTTCAGAACCATTTATTTTTCTTTTTAGATTCCATATATATGTGTTAGCATACGATATTTGTTTCTCTCTTTCAGACTTACTTCACTCTGTATGACAGAATCTAGGTCCATCCACCTCACTAAAAATAACTCAATTTCATTTCATTTTATGGCTGAGTAATATCCCATTGTATATATGTGCCACATCTTCTTTACCCATTCTTCTGTCGGTGGACACTTAGGTTACTTCCATGTCCTGGCTATTGTAAACAGTGCTGCAATAAACATTGTAGTACATCTCTCTTTTTGAATTATGGTTTTCTCAGGGTCCTTCCCAGTAGTGGGATTGCTGGGTCATAAGTAGTTCTATTTTTACTTTTTCAAGGAACCTCCATATTGTTCTCCATAGTGGCTGTATCAATTTACATTCCCACCAACAGTGCAAGAGGGTTCCCTTTCCCCACACCCTCTCCAGCATTTACTATTTGTAGATTTTTTGATGATGGTCATTCTGACCGGTGTGAGGTGATACCTCATTGTAGTTTTGATTTGCATTTCTCTAATGATTAGTGATGTTGAGCGTCCTTTCATGTGTTTGTTGGCAATCTGTATATCTTCTTTGGAGAAATGTCTATTTACATCTTCTGCCCATTTTTGGATTGGGTTTTTTTTTTGATATTGAGCTGCATGAGCTGCTTGTATATTTTGGAGATGAATCCTTTGTCAGTTGCTTCATTTGCAAATATTTTCTGCCATACTGAGGGTTGTCTTTTCGTCTTGTTTATGGTTTCCTTTGCTGTGCAAAAGCTTTTAAGTTTCATTAGGTCCCATCTGTTTATTTTTATTTCCATCTCTCTAGGAGGTGGGTCAAAAAGGATCTTGCTGTGATTTATGTCATAGAGTGTTCTGCCTATGTTTTCCTCTAAGAGTTTTATAGTGCCTGGCCTTACATTTAGGTTTTTAATCCATTTTGAGTTTATTTTTGTGTATGGTGTTAGGAAGTGTTCTAGTTTCATCCTTTTACATGTAGCTGTCCAGTTTTCCCAGCACCACTTATTGAAGAGGCTGTCTTTTCTCCATTGTATATTCTTGCCTCCTTTATCAAAGATAAGGTGACCCTATGTGCGTGGGTTTATCTCTGGGCTTTCTATCCTGTTCCATTGATCTATCTTTCTGTTTTTGTGCCAGTAACATACTGTCTTGATTACTGTAGCTTTGAAGTATAGTCTGAAGTCAGGGAGCCTGATTCCTCCAGCTCCGTTTTTCTTTCTCAAGATCGATTTGGCTATTCAGGGTCTTTTGTATTTCCATACAAATTGTGAAATTTTTTTCTGTGAAAAATGCCATTGGTACTTTGATAGGGATTGCATTGAATCTGTAGATTACTTAGGGTAGTACAGTCATTTCCACAATGTTGATTCTTCCAATCCAAGAACATGGTATATCTCTCCATCTGTCTGTATCACCTTTAATTTCTTTCATCAGAGTCTTATAGTTTTCTGCATACAGGTCTTTTGTCTCCTTAGGTAAGTTTATTCCTAGGTATTTTATTCTTTCTGTTGCAGTGGTAAATGGGAGTGTTTCCTTAATTTCTCTTTCAGATTTTTCATCATTAGTGTATAGGAATGCCAGAGATTTCTGTGAATTAATTTTGTATCCTGCTACTTTACCAAATCGACTGATTAGCTCTAGTAGTTTTCTGGTAGCATCTTTAGGATTCTCCATGTATAGTATCATGTCATCTGCAAACTGTGACAGTTTTACTTCTTCTTTTCTGATTTAGATTCCTTTTATTTTTTTGTCTTTGCTGATTGCTGTGGCCAAAACTTCCAAAACTATGTTGAATATTAGTGATGAGAGTGGGCAACCTTGTCTTGTTCCTGATTTTAGTGGAAATGGTTTCAGTTTTTCACCATTAAGAACGATGTTGGCTGTGGGTCTGTCATATATGTCCTTTATTATGTTGAGGTAAGTTCCCTCTATGCCTACTTTCTGGAGGGTTTTTTTTTATCATAAACGGTGTTGAATTTTGTTGAAAGCTTTTTCTGCATCTATTGAGATGATCATATGGGTTTTATCCTTCAATTTGTTAATATCGTGTATCACATTGATTTGTGTGTATTGAAGAATCCTTGCATCCCTGGGATAAACCCTACGTGATCATGGTGTACGATCCTTTTAATGTGCTGTTGGATTCTGTTTGCTAGTATTTTGTTGAGGATTTTTGCATCTACGTTCATCAGTGATATTTGCCTGTAGTTTTCTCTCTTTGTGACATCTTTGTGTGGTTTTGGTATCAGGGTGATGGTGGCCTCATAGAATGAGTTTGGGAGTGTTCCTCCCTCTCCTATATTTTGGAAGAGTTTGAGAAGGACAGGTGTTAGCTCTTCTCTAAATGTTTGATAGAATTCACCTGTGAAGCCATCTGGCCCTGGGCTTTTGTTTGTTGGAAGATTTTTAATCACAGTTTCAATTTCAGTGCTTGTGATTGGTCTGTTTATATTTTCTATTTCTTCCTGGTTTAGTCTCAGAAGGTAGTGCTTTTCTAAGAATTTGTCCATTTCTTCCAGGTTGTCCATTTTATTGGCCTATAGTTGCTTGTAGTAATCTCTCATGATTCTTTGTATTTCTGCAGTGTCACTTGTTACTTCTCCTTTTTCATTTCTAATTCTATTGATTTGAGTCTTCTCCAAGACCCAAGAAAAGTCATGATGAGTCTGGCTAATGGTTTATAAATTTTGTTTATCTTCTCAAAGAACCAGCTTTTGGTTTATTGATCTTTGCTGTTGTTTCCTTCATTTCTTTTTCATTTATTGTTGATCTAATCTTTATGATTTCTTTCCATCTGCTAACTCTGGGGCTTTTTGGTTCTTCCTTCTCTAATTGCTTTAGGTGTAAGGTTTGGTTGTTTACATGAGATGTTTCTTGTTTTTTTTTTTTTTTCGATACACGGGCCTCTCACTGTTGTGGCCTCTCCCGTTGCGGAGCACAGGCTCCGGACGCGCAGGCTCAGTGGCCATGGCTCACGGGCCCAGCCACTCCGCGGTATGTGGGATCTTCCCGGACTGGGGCACGAACCCGTGTCCCCTGCATCAGCAGGCAGACTCTCAACCACTACGCCACCAGGGAAGCCCTGTTTCTTGATGTAGGATTGTATTGCTATAAACTTCCTTCTTAGAACTTCTTTTGCTGCATCCCATAGGCTTTGGGTCGTCGTGTTTTCATTGTCATTGGTTTCTAGGTATTTTTTGATTTCCTCTTTGATTTCTTCAGTGATCTCTTGGTTATTTAGTAGTGTATTGTTTAGCCTCCATATGTTTATATTTTTCTTCAGTTTTTTTTCCTGTAATTGATATCTAGTCTCATAATGTTGTGGTCAGAAAGGATATTTGAGATAGTGTAGTTATGAATTCAGTTTATAAGTTAGAATTGTGGAAGTTGTATTTCAGCCTTTGAAGCAGCACAAAATAGTCTTCATTATAGAAAACAGTTCTTGGTAGCACAAGATTTTTCTGTAATTATCCATAGGAAACCCCACCCCACCCCCAAACAGAAGTTGGTAGCAGGATTAATCAGAATGTAATGAGGCAAATAGTCAAGAGATGGTGTTATGAGTATGCACCATGAGGTGAGCTTTTTTGAGACTGGGAGCTGCCACCTGTCGAGGTGGTTTAAATCAGGATTTTGGCAGAAGCACATTATTGTGACAGTCAGTAAATGTTAGTGAAACTCAGTCTCTTCTACATACCCAACTTAGGAATGCAGTCATTAAGCCCCCATACTGTGACTCAGCTCATAAGATACAGAGAAGAAATTATTTAACTCACTAAGCGATTTGGAAGTTGTCTTCAAGATTGTTAACCCACAGCAAAATTGGTTGATACATGGGATGGAAGTCAAAATCGGTAATTTTTAATTTTCTCTCCATTTTCACTATAAAAGATTAAGAATCTCAGTCTAACATTTTCTGAGAAAAGAAAATCAACAGCATTGATATATGTGTGATTCTGTAACACTGTAGCCAGAAGAGCATATAATAATCTTATCAGTAGGGGGGAAATGGAATTTCATGAATGATTATGTTGAAAAATGCCTGCAGACTTAAGTACTTAATACGACTTACATGTCTCTAAAGGAAAATATGAATTATAAAAGAGGAAAAGTTCTGACTTATTTCTCAGATCTGCACTGATTTATGCCAAGCATAATGCCTTGGACTCATCTTTGTGCCTCAGATTTTCCATGAGTGAGAATGCTACCATGAATGTATCATAGACCTTGTAATCATTTTTATAAGTTATTCTTAATTTAAAACCTCTGAGAAAGTTTAACTTCAAAGAATATCAGAGCTTTAAAAAAAGGCTTAAAGCAGAAGTGATTCAAGCAGTCCAAGATATTGACAGATGCTACTGAAAAGGGTTTGCAGACACCAAGAGCCTTGAATCTCCCTTTGAAGCTTGTTTCATCTTTCAATAAACTATTCTTATTGTTTAAATATTCCTTCTTGCTTTACATTTTCTCCGGTTCCTTGAACTCTAACCGTTCTCTAAGCAGAAAACAATGTTATCCTACCCCTTGCAACATAAGAATTCCTGTATTATTAAAATAATTCTTTATATCCTTGAAGATACCTATAAAGGGTTGAGCAAGCAACTAGTATTTATTGAGAACTTACTGTATTCTAAATATGATGCTTGTGAAAGGAGTATAAAAAGCTAGCAGGGTTCCAGACAGTACCTCTGAGAGGCTTATTGCATTCTAATTGAAAAACTTGTTGAATCTGAGCTGAGCTTCAAGACCACCAGTTCCAATCCTTTAAAGCTAGATTTCCCTCTGCACCACACTAGTTGTGCCCTCTACGCTTGATTATCTCCAATGACAGGGACCTCAATATTTCCTGACAAACTGCTCCTTCCAATTTTTGACATCACTTAGTTGCTAGAGGAAACAAATCTCCATATAAATTTAGCCACAAAACAGGAATGAGTCAAGTACTATAAGTGCTGAATCAGTTGAAAAAGACAAGTTCTGTATGAGGTCAAAGGAAAGAGGAATCACTGTTGGTTGCTGTGGTCAGAAAAAGATGATTTAGGGTAAAATAACCAATATCTTTTAGTTTTCTCCAAAGTACAATACAAATGTGCATCTTTATTATTACTGGTATCATATGCAAATCCCAATAGCAGTTAACATTTACTGAGTGCTTACTACATGCCAAGCATGCTATACTGTCTCTCAAGTAACACTGTATATACAATTTTATAGCTAGCTAGAGAATCTACTTTGTTCTAGGAACTATATCAGGTACATATATTATTTCATATAATCTACACAACTAAACTTTGATATGGGTCTTATCATTTGCATTTTACCCGAAGAGACGTTGTGGCTCAGCGAGTTTCAGTAACCCATAGTGGCAGAGCAAGGCTTCTAAACCCACTATATCTGATGCCACTGTCCTAGTCTTATCTACTGTGCTAAACTGCCCCTCCAGGAAACTTTCCCTCTTCTATTAACTTACTAAAGAAAACAGGTGGCTGACTAGTTCTATCCAGTCTTCCTTAGGGCTAAAATAAGGGGAAATTGGCATACTCAATGGGAGGGAAGCCCACTGGTGGTTTTACCTCTGGAGTCATCCTAATGGCCATTACTGATCCAACAGCCCAGGTCCTTCCCTCAGGTCTGAGAGGGAAATGTCTGATAGACATCCATTTTTACATATAAATAAGGAATGCCTTAATCCTCTAGGATTACTAAAATCTAATACTTGTAACTAAAAATGGTAAACTATCATATACCGAGGTCTCTAATTTAGTACTCTAAGAATTTGAGCTGCTTCACAATGAGGCTAAACTTGTAGAGTGATTGAGCACACGTTGATAGTTGTAATTCTTGTAATTTGGGGGATGGACTTTTCTTACTAGTATTAAGGTTATCTTGAATTGGTCATGGTTTCCAATTTCTACTCATCTTGACTTAAGATATTTTTGTTTCTTTCTTTTTTTTTTTTTTTTTTTTGCGGTACGCGGGCCTCTCACTGCTGTGGCCTCTCCTGTTGCGGAGCACAGGATCCGGATGCGCAGGCTCAGTGGCCATGGCTCACAGGCCCAGCTGCTCCGCGGCATCTGGGATCTTCCCGGACCGGGGCACAAACCCGTGTCCCCTGCATCGGCAGGCGGACTGTCAACCACTGCGCCACCAGGGAAGCCTGACTTAAGATATTTTTACAGTTACTGTTAGTTTACTTCTGCGGATCATTTTGTTCTTGTATAACTGCTGAACTATAAAATTTGACCATTATTTCCTCATGGATTCTTCTTATCACTCAGGTTTTTTGTTTGTTTTTTGTTTTTACTGAAAAGTAGGAATGAAAATTAAGAACTCCTGAGATAAAGGGAAGAATTTCCATGATTTCCAGACCTTTTCTAGCCCTAAAAATTTCAGATGAACATTTTGGCATTTCAGAATAATGCTGGAGGGTAGATATTTTCCCTAATTTGAAGAAGAGGACACTGAGGCTCAGAAAGATTGAGTGACTTGCTAAGGTTTCAAAGCTAATAAGGTGGTAGAATGAAATTAAAACTCAGGTCAGCCTGGTTCCAAAGACTGTGCTTTTTCCATTATATTATACTGTCAACCCCAGAGTGTTTGCCTTCCGATTCTCATCTCCAGATTTCTTTTCCTCCACTCATTGGACTGAATATAACTCTAATAATTACTAACCACATGGGTAAAATTCCATTAGCGCTAACCTCAGGAAAACCATATTCTGCTAGCAGGAATTTGAATATTACTGAACTGTTAACTGGTGTGTGAGTATCTTTTGTTATAAAGAAATTCTGGACATAATGGCTTTTGTTTGCAACAAAATGTAACACACCTATATTTCAGAAACTGAAATGCATATTAGGTAAATTGCTATGGGTAAGATGGCTATAGATGTACACAACATTTGAATAAAGACTAAGAAAAAGAAAAAGAAAAAAAACCTTTAACTTTGGAATCTCTTGCAGGCATTCTGGCAAAGGCTCACTGATCTTGGAACATGGATGTCTCTTATTGCCCCCAGCTGTCAGATGAGATTATTAAAGCACTGGCCATTTATTGTATTAATCTCACATCTCTCAGCATTGCTGGCTGTCCAAAGGTATGTGCAGGAGTCAGCTCAGACATATCAGATTGAGGTACTGCCAAAGAACCCAGGCAGGGTAGCAATTAGCAGTTGGACTCACCAGAGAACTTGTTTTCTTTGCCATGTCTGTGGTATTCATTAGAGTTTTCTTCTTTCCCCAAATTGGAAATAGCTTTATGATTTCATTTGTGTCAAAGTAGAATCTGCAAGAAGTTAAAGACAACTCTTATACAAATATAAAAATGTGTCAAATATTTATTTAATTCAATGAGAGAACCAGCAAAATGGTAAAGTCAGTTCATAGAGCATTTGATCAAACTGGGTATTTACAGGAACTGAAGAAAGAATGTTGGAATATAATTGTTAGGTTAAATCCAAAATTGGTTAATGTCCTACAAGGTAATAAATCCATAACCTTGGAGTTATAGTTTCTACCAGACAGAAATAATTTGCATCTCTCCTGGGCAAAAATATAACAGAGTTTGGGCCCTAATCAGTACTAAACAGTATGTCAAACAAAAGCATAATTCCTTATAGAATTTCTCAGTTGGACCTGTTAAAACAATGTTCCTGTAAGACACTGAAAGGATATGCAATCATCTTTTGTCTTATTTTCAAGTGTTGCATAGTTTTTCTTGACATCTTTCTTTGAAAGGAATATATACTCATTGCAAAATCTTTGGACTACATATAAAAGTGTGAAGGACAAAGTAAAAATTCAAAGTCATACCACCAACCAGGACATAACCACTGCTGCATTTTATACTTATTCTTCTAGAATTCTTTTCTATGTACAGAGATTATAAATAGTTACAGGTTTGTGCTTTGTCTTGTTTTTTAAAGAACAGAATCATACTTTCTATAATACATTGTAACCTACTTTCTTTTCTCTTAATATACTATGCATATATCCCCATGTCAAGAAATAGAGATCTCTGGCTCTGGATTAATATGGCAGATTGAATATACACACATAATTTTGTTCCCTCTTGAAACCCTACCAAAACTGCAGAAGAAGGGTGAGGGGTCACTTTGATAGGGAAAACAGTAGAGGAGACAAGAGCAACGAAATTTTGGAAACTTGAAAGTAGATGGACGAATTTAGCATACCAGAGATAGCTTTGAATCCTAAGACAACATAGAGAAAGCTGGGGAAAAAGTGGATTTACACCATAATCTTTAAACTTGGCAATACTGTGTACCTCTGGAACTAGCTTAAGAGGGTGGCTAGAATAAGGAAGACTGGGTTAAAAGTTCTTGAGAAGTAGACAGATCTCTAGATCTCCTCCTCTATTCCATACCTCTGGGCAACTGCCCCTCCCCACTCTCACCAGATTTGAGATGTATTTCCTACAGCCAGATTTCTCAGCCTTGGCGTTACTGATATTTTGGACAAGATCATTCTTTGTAGTGGGGGATTGTTCTGTGTACTGTAGGATGTTTAACAGCATCCTTGCCCTCTATCCACTATATGTCAGTAGCACCTAGCCCCCCACACCTCCAGTCATAACAATAAAAAATGTCTCCAGATATTGCTAAATGTCCTCTGGGAGGGGGGGACTGAAATCTCTCTACTATCTGCTCTCCAGATAATAAAACAGAAGGTTGCTGAGCTGGGAGACTCATGTATAATTGAGAGCTTGGGTACAAAAATGAAAATGGGAATTAAGTGACTAAATGCTGAACGCAGAGACATTCAGCACTTTTCCAACAGAGCATTCAGAGTATGGGTGCCAGATCTCTGCCTCCAGGCAGCAGATTGGAAGCCTCTTTTCTGGGGACTCTGACTAGCCCAAGATGAAAGATTGAAAAATACTGACATATGTGGATTTTCCAACAAATAAGCCATCTAAACCATTGAAGTTTAATGTAGAGAAGGCCCATATCATGCACTCAGACCTTCCAATCAGCTTTTAGCTCTCCACTATTAATCATGAGCAGACATCAAGGACATAAGAGACTAGACTTAAGAGAAAAGCCTCTAAAGTGGAAGATAAAGACCAAACCAAATTAACAGGAAAAACTTAGAGGAAGTAAAATACTCAGAGGGAAGAAAACTAAAAAAAATCCTCAGAAATTGCAAGGTTATTAACAACCTTGTCCTCTTCTATTGTGCACACTGATGGGCTTCTGTTTACCAAAGCATCACCTGACATTTCAAGATGCCTTCATTCTAGCTAGTCTAAAAATTCAGCTTCTCAGTTGTTTAGTCTGGGTGGTGAGTAGATTAAGAAAGTGATGCTAGGAACTCCTGATTCCTCCATCATTAACTGCCACAATAAGGAAAAGGAGGCAGTGGTGGGAAAGACATGGTGAATCATGACATTAATCTGAAAAATTCACAGTAAAGCTCCTTTGTTCAATAGTGTACTTGTTTAGAACTAGGGAAACCCGATGCCTTTCCGGTCAACATCATCTGGTTCTAGAAGTGAGCTGGATCAAGGAACTCAGGACACTAGCAGCACTGACCATGAACCCTCTGCAGCTTGAGCAGTCATGGCTCGCAGGGTCCTTGCTTCCACTGCACACGGACACATGGGTAACACATGGCTCACTGGGAACTGCCTTGGCTGTAAAGCAGGCACAGATGTCGACTGGGCTTTTAAGAGGCTCCACTAATAAGGGAGGAAAGTAGGAGAATGAGAAAAGGAAAGACTCCAATGAGAACAGGAATTGAGGCAGAGAATTTTTTGTTGTTGTTTCGTTTCACTTTGGTTTGTTTTTTGGTAAGGAAAAACTGAGAGTTCCTTCTATAAATCGTGCGGTGGATATTGTCTTGCAGCCTAGAAACTAAGGAGGATATCACACAAGTAAGATATTATAAAATGAATCACTCTACACTGAAGATATACGCTGAGAAAAAGGAAGGGGAGTAGTTATTTCAGAACCTCAATGTAAGGGAGGATTTAGCTTTACCATCTATGCAGGTGAAATGAGTATCCTGATTCAGAAGATGTAGTGACCTTAAGTTGGGCCAATGTGAACACTCCTCACAGCCTCAGAAATCATAAGGCTGTGGTCCTGTCTAATATATTTCAGTTCCATTGCTTCTGATGAGCCATGAAACACATTAGTGTCTGGCTCATCATTCTAGGCTAGGTTTCCCAAAAGCCCATGGGTCAATCTTGAATGGCCATCTTGTCCACCTCCTGGAAGGTCCCTTCAACCAGCTCGCCGCCAAGGTCAGTGAGTAGTACTGTGACCTCATCCCACCCAGCACTAAAATGAGAATAACATAATCTCTGCTCAGTAGGACTGAGATCAAGACCATGTATCTGGGAGTTAAGAGCATGGCCAGTCATCTCCACCTCCAGTTTCCAGCTCCCATAAGTCCCCAAAACATCACCTCAGTCACTGAACATTTGGGATTCTGATCTACAGGAAATGTTGGGCTCCTTTTCAGTTCCCCCGGTATCAATAAAACCTAGCACTCTGAGCTCTACCTATCCAGGATTTTTCCATCATCTCATTGTCTTTCCTTTTCTCTACAATTCTGAGGGTTAACCCCCACCCCCGGTGACATTAGATCTTCAGAGACCCACAAAGAATAGCAAAAATGTCTGAAGCATTTTTGTGAGAATCAGATGCAATGTTAAACCTTGATTCTTAGCAAGTTCTGGAAACAGGGCATGCTTAGACAATGACATCTATTTTTCCAAACATAAAAAGTATACATTTCAAACTGAAGGGTTTTTCGGCATAATTCTCTCAATTTTATGTTAAAAACAAGAGCTTAGCCTCATGGCATGTTTTTTAGAATGTTCAAACATTTAAAATAAGAAATTAAATCCAGTTGGAAAAAAATTCCTTTGGGGAGAGTAATCTAGTTGATTTTGCAGCAAGTCCCAGTTCAGCTATAAATTCAAAAGCTAAACCTTGAGTAAGTGAAGTAATCCAAGAAGTGGAGTTGAATTACCTCTGCAGAACATCTGGGCAAACTCTCAAGATACTGGAACCCTGAGCAGAAATTCTCAGAGTGAGATTCATGCAGTCTCTGTGGCTTCTACTCTTCTCTCCCCTGCTGCCTACAAACATCTGTCTTACCTACCTGTCCCTTTCCAGAACCAATTACTCCATACACAAATCATCAGAGATGTCCAGATCCCTTCTCACAGCAATCTGATCCTGTCTGCAGGTTAACTTCAGTGTATATATATATTTTATAGTTTTGTAACATGTGATGTCATTAAACTTATGTTTCTCAAATTGATGATGCCTTACAGTGGATTTCAAGTTTAAAGTTAAATCCCATTACTGCAGCATTTCATAAACTGCTCATATTGGTGTGACAGGTATTACCAGGGAAATTTTGATGAAGTTTCCAATCCCAAACAGACAACTCTAAAATGAAAATAACAGCAAGATCACAAATTCTATTAGTGCCACTTGAAACAGACATCTTACTGTTCTGGAAACAGACTTAAATCACTAACTTGAGTTATATAGGCTCATCACGTGACAAGCTAGTTAAAGAGAATCCACAATGGTTCTGATTCTATTTGTTATGGACGGAGTATTTATGTCCTTCCAAAATTCGTATGTTGAAACCCTCATCCCTGATGTGATAGTATTAGGAGGTGAGGCTTTGGGGGGCTAATTAGGTTTAGAGCGAGGTCACAAGGGTAGAGCCCCCATGATGGAATTAGTGTCCTTAAAGAATAGGAAGAAACTAGAGCTCACTCTCTGCCATGTGAGGCTACAGCAAGAAGGTAGCCATCTGCAAACCAGGAAGAGGGCCCTCACCAGACACTGAACCTGTGGGTAACTTGATCTTGGACTCCTCAGCCTCTAGAACTGTGAGAAATAAATGTATGCTATTTAAACCATCTAGTCTGTGGTATTTTGTTATAGCAGCCCAAACTGACCAATACACTATTCTTCCCTGGGATGGAGTTTGTTGGAATACTCAGAGTTACTTTGGCTGTGTGTTTAGGTTACTGACTCAGCATTGGAGATGTTATCGGCAAAATGCCATTACCTGTACGTTTTGGATGTTTCCGGTTGTATCCTGCTTACTGACCAAATGCCTGTGAACCTTCAGATGGGCTGCAAACAACTCCGGATCCTAAAGATGCTATACTGCAGACATATTTCCAAGTAAGTATGTACCTGAATATGAAAAACTTTGAGAACTACTTTCTGAGAAAATAGAATATGTCACCACAGCATTCATAATACGTAGTGGTTTTCAGAGTTAGGAAGGTTTCATTTTATTTTTTACCTAATTGAAGCCAATATTTTGGGCTGAACCAAGGGAAGCTCCCTCTAAAATAGTCTTTGTGGCTTCACATTCCTTTCCCAGTAGCCCTTCTACTCTTAGTACTTCCCCTTCTTTGACCATGCAGATGCTCAAAGCCTTAACTCTGCTCCTCATAGAATAATCACTAGCTCTTCCTCTACTCCTCTCTCAAAATATTTCCATTCAGTTAATCTCCTCTAGGGGTTAAGAAACTAATCAGACTAAACTAGCTCACAATTATGGACAAATTATTAACAGTTATCCTAAGAGCCCCATCCCTCCCAAAGCTATTTGTTTGACAGTTGTTATTTAACTAAGATCTAGAGCTCAGAGTAAGGTATTCTGATGACTGCTACAGGCCAAATGCCTATTTACTCAATTTACAAAATGTTTCCAATGAAATAACAGTTGGGTAAATAAGCAATCTATAAAGGTAGAAGGTATTAGGTGTCCACCCTGTGAGTTTTTAGATAGAAAGCAGTTATTTGCTCCATTGTTCATTTTTTTTCCTATTGACTGAAAGTAAAAATGTGCAAGTATTTTAACTGACCTCTTGAAGTAACCTGTGGAGTGTTCAAATGAGAATTCTTGACCAATCCCTGAAGGTCAGGTTCTTTTCTGAAGGTTGGAAAAATGAATACTAAGAATTAATATTATCAAAGTACAAAGTACATAATGTGTTCTAAGCATGTAGATTTCACAGAAGAACTTTCTTAATTAAGCAGCCCTGGCATGAGCTGAACCATGAGATCTGGTCACTTGATGCCTGAGGAAGAAAATGATTTCTGATCTAAGGATGTGTATGCTAAAATGAAATGAAAAACAAAACAAAAACAAAACTATTACTTGTAAAATAGGCACTCCCACTGGGCCCAGGCTTGCCAGGGAGGAGGGCAGCCAACTGAAGGTGGATCAGAAAAAAGGGAGCAGGTTCTTAAAAATTTTTGGAGAGGAGTAGAGACACAGCCCTTCTTGATAGGTCTGGAGACGACTGACATGGATATTATTAACTTCATTTAAAGTGTATACCATGAAATGAGGTCCTACGAGTCCCTGCTGACCCTGTCATATCGTTAAACAGCCAACTTTGGGCAAGATGACAGTAAATGAATTAATATATTACACAAAGGAGTTTAGCTTCTAATCTTTTGACTTTATTTTGCCGATCATTATTTTGGGGAGGTAATATTATTGAACTTCTAAAACGTAGCATTTTAAGTAGAATGAATGAAGACTTTCTAGCCAGGGCCTCTCTGATCCTAAACATGGTGAACGTAATCATGGTATGGGATGTTAAAGTGTAATAAATATGGTGCTTGGTCAAGAAGACCCAAGATATCTAGTAATTTCCAATTCCTGCCTTTGACTACCCACTCCTCTTGCAAGGTCCTTAGATAAAAATACGCAAAGAAAATAAAACAAGTAGGATTTTACTACTAGGGTTTGGCCCCCAAAACCCAATGCAAAACTCTAGTTAGCTAACTGAATCTATGGAAAATTCCTTTACCTAATCCAGGACAGCCAAAAGGCCTATTTTGTTTTCTACCACCAAGCCTGCCTGTCCCTATGAGCAAGAAGCAGACAGAGACTTGGCCCTAATACCTAGAAGGGAGCTGGCTTGTCTGCCCATCTCATTGTCTAAAGAGGCCAAACCAAGGTACTCTCCCTTATAGCTCCACTCCTGCTAAGATCCAGCAAGAAAGAGGCCTAGAATTCTCTGATTCTATCCTTGTCTAGCAATGGAGAAGGGCTATCCCCGCAGCAGGGTGGCTAGACTAGTTAGGCTCCAGGAGCATCTGTTCTTGACATCCTGCTTCTAGGAGAGGATGCTGTTTGTCAGTCAAGCCCAAGATACTTGGGCTTCAAAACTGATTAGAGAAGTGGTAAGGCCTGGCCACATTCTGCTGTTTGGGGTCAGCTCTAGAGACTGTAGAGCATCTTCTTCTCCACTTAGATCCATGGGACTCTTGGGTGGAACTGGAAGTGCTGCAGAGAATGTGGACCCTTCAAGACACAAGCTCATGATGACATCTAATCCCCTACCTATGTTCACTCTAAAAAAGCACAGTTGTTTGCTCTTGCTCCCTAAACAGCAAGAGTTTTGTTTTGTCTGGGTGAAATGGAACATTTGGTAGTTAGGATATAGGAGATTTTTCTTGGGAAGAGGTTCAATGACTTTGAATCACAAAGCAATGTATTCCCACACATCTGATTCCATTTGGACATAAAAGTATACAATGCAGCCCTTAAAATCCAATTATAGCCCTCAGAAGAAACTGTTTTATATACAAATTCCCCCATACTCAATGGAATCTGAAAACACTGCACCAGCTTTACAAATCAAAGAGGTCTGTTCAGCCCACCCTACCTGAACTAGGGGAGCAGCAAACTTTTGGTCAATGAGCAAATTGGCTGAAGCACTTCCAGCATGAGATATGCTGTTATTCTACAACCCCAGAGCCTGAAGGGATCCCAGAAAGTGATTCCAGAAGTCCCATGTGGAGACATAATAAAGGCTCCTTTAATTCAAGGAGAAATAAGTAATAACTGAGATTATAAATTTGACGGGAAAATCTAGCTGTCTACATTTGAAGCAGTTGTATTCAACTAACCTTTCAATTTATGGACCTCTGTGGGGAAAGCAAGACAGGCAATGGAGATGAAGAAAAGCATAGTGGAAAAGAGGGAGAAAGACCCAAACAATAGTCTCCACAACCCAGGAGGGTCTGAATCACAAAGAGGCAGAAGAGCCATTAAGTCTATAATTAGCAAAGAGCAAAGGGACCTTTCTGATATTTTTGTGTCTGGAGTCGAAAACTTTAAACTTTAGAGAAATGAGTAGAGAAAGTCTAGGTGGTCTTCAGAGCCCCAAACAGCAGTACAGAGATTCCTTGAGGACCTTATTTAGCAGTTCCTGGCAGCATAAATTACTACCTAGGTACTCTAAGATCTGTGTTGTTAGGAAATAAATCTCAGAGTTCTCCTCTCTAGCTCACGGAAAGGTCTTTGTGGTAAGGCCCTTGTAATTTGGACCTACTGAATTTTATTATTAATATGAACAAATAATATTACTTAACAATTATCACTTGCCATGTATGTGCTAAATCTTATTTTATGTTTATTATCTAATCCTCACAAATACCCTATTACCATAAAAATGAGTAAGGAAACTGGTATAACCAGCTTAAATAACATACCCAAAGTCATACAAATAAAAGACAGAGCCATACTTTGTACCTACATCTTATCACTATTATGCTGCTCTTTTATCTTTAGATTAGTGATTTTCAAGTTTTTTAAAGCTCTAACATTCAAGAGATTTGATCAATAAGGGGAGACAAGTACTGTTTGCCCAATTTACTTGCTGATGCATAAATAAGAGGCTGATTACAAGTAGTCTTTGATGTAGGCTCCAAATTCCCCTTTCTTTTAGCTTACTCAAGAAACTAGAAGGAAATGTGAGGGCAAGTGATGTTATTACAGGGATAACCTTGAATCCCCTTTAATTTATAAAAAACAAAAATCACTTACAAACTTCAAAATATCATTATTATTAACCAGCTGATACTTTACAACTGTGTGGCATATCGTGTTTGAAAATCATTGTTCTATACTGATCCAAAGAAACCTCTCTCGCCAGGTTAAATGTGTAATGACTAACCATTGCAGTAGACGGCTTCAATTCCCAAATCATTTCCTACAAGTTCTTGGAGTCACTCAGGCCTAAGTACCTGAGCAGAAGGTACTCAAAGGATCCCACATGCACTTGAAGAAACTTAGAACACACAGTGAGTCCTAAGTAGACATTTTCTTTTCAATATTTCCCAGCTCCCATCTATACTAGAGCATTAAGCTATTAGAGAGAGGGAGTTTGAGACAAACAGACAGACATGTTTCTGGCAGGAGCATTCAGTTTCTACATTTTCAAGTTTCCTGATACTTTTCAAAAATGCTTGTGTTTACATTATGCAAAAATAATATCCTACTTAGAGGACATAGAAAGATTATACAAGAAGTTTAAAACATAGGATCACACTTTTTTTTCTTTTGCGGTACGCGGGCCTCTCACTGTTGTGGCCTCTCCCGTTGCGGAGCACAGGCTCCGGACGCGCAGGCTCAGCGGCCATGGCTCACGGGCCTAGCCGCTCCACGGCATGTGGGATCTTCCCGGACCGGGGCACGAACCCGTGTCCCCTGCATCGGCAGGCGGACTCTCAACCACTGTACCACCAGGGAAGCCCAGGATCAAACTTTTAAAAAAAGATTAAAAAATTAACAGAATATAAAATTTTATATATTTGACTATAAACTTATCATTTTCAAATTTCAGAATAAGTATTTCTCGAAAGAGAAGACACCTGTTTGCCAAGTTTTAATCCACAAGGATTGGTGGCTCAGAACTAGAAATTAGTATAACAATTGTTTTTATTCAAATTGTTTTTTAAACTTCTTTAAAGTTTTGCAAGTGCAAATGTATTAGCCAAACAGCAATGTGGTAAGAGACAGAATTGGCAATGCTTTGGTTGTCTCCCTGCTGAGTTTGCTTACAGTTATTTTAAAACACCTAAGATTTGATTCAAGTGAAACAGTATTTCAAACAACTGATGTACCTTAGCCTTTTTGATTTCATTACGCTACTAGAACTCATATAGCCATTGAGCACAAACTTAAGCCAAAGTATATGATAATATCAGCCTCCATATCAATGACTGTTTCCAAACTGCTGCAATTAATAACTCATTGTAATATACAGCAAAAACAGGCAAAGTAGCCCGTATGTGGGCAAACATTACTCATTTCTGATCCTAGGGAAGCTGCCAATTACTCATTTCCTGTTTGGTACTGGTCTGAAGATTCAAAACAACTTTCTAGGAAATCATTCTGTCTTGGAAATGACATTATTTTCAAGTTAGATATACTTTTTTTTTCTGATGCTGCAATATTGTGCTTTACAAGACATATACATTTGGTCATTCAGATGATCAAAATATATTTCTCATATATATTTGGAGAGTGGTATGCCTGGAGAGAGCACAGAAGCTCAGCATCCTTTCCCTATACCTTGCCCTATGCATCTCTGATACCTGGTTGTTCTTGAGTAATATCCTTTAATGAACCAGTGACCCAGCAAGTAAAATGTTTGTGTCCTGTGAGCAGCTCTAGCTGGTAGATCAGAAGCCCAGGTAACAACCTGGTATCTGAAGTGAAGGGTGATCTGTGGAACTGAGCCCTTAATTTGTGGAATCTAACACGATTTCCAGGTAGATAGCATCAGAATTGAGTTGAATTATAGGACATCCAGCTGGTGTCTGAGAATTGCTTGGTGGTGTCGGGAATGCCCTCCTCCCACCATGTTGGAATTGGGGTCCTGAACAACTTTTAGATGACTTCTTTGCTTCCTTCCTCCTAAGAGAGACCGTAACAATATTTTTAGTCATTTTGACCATGGAACACCTCTTGAGACTTCGATGAAAGTCACAAACCCTCCCCTCAAAAAAATACATAGTAGATAAAAAACTGCATGAATTTTCAGGGAGTTCGTGGGCTTCCCTGAAGTTCATCCATGTATCCAACAGGGATCTGTGGACTCTAGGTTAAGAGCTCCTGCTCTGTTGCATGGCCAGCCTTCACAGGTTGGTTGGTTAGGATACTCCCTCATCAAAGAAACTGGAGATATCAGACAGAGTGCTCATTTAAGAGTGCTATAGAGTGCCCTCAGTGTTCCTACGCCATGGCCATGCAGTCTCCTTACCCATTTACTGTATCTGTTAATCTCTGAACTGGATGAACCAGAGAACTATTGAGCTACTTAAGCTTTGGGATCCTGATTATTAGCACAATTTACCCACATCCTCCCCATCAGGAAGGCAAGAGAGATGTGAAATGAATTCAAGTTGTGACAGTGAGTTCTTTAATTCCAAATGTGATCTAGTTTGAAAATTCTGCACTAGTGATTACTTCTGCAACTAGCTAATGCTCACCACTGTTATTACAGAGAAGCAGCTAAGAGAATGTCATCTATAGTTCAGCAGCAGGAATATAATGCTACTGACCCTCCACTTTGGTTTGGCTATGATTGCGAAGGCAAGCCTCTTCCAGAGCAACAAGATATAACACAACTTAAAGATTCAGAATTGATGGCGGAAGAGTCAACATACAGTAGTGAAGAGGAAGCAGTATGACCTTCAACCTCAAGCAGGAAGAACAAAAAATGTAGAACTTGGCAACTTCATTTCGTCCAAGTATTTTTACTAGCTGGATCTTAACTGTGTAAACAAACAGCAAATCATCTCCAGATTCTTATTCCAGCTACAAATGTTTCTAAATACATCTATAAGTTCTTCTGTCTAATAATCATGATTTTAAAAAGCCAAATCAAGCACTGCTACCATGTAAATTTTCCACTTAAATTTACCTTAATCAAACCAATAGTTTTGATGAGATTATCAAATTTAAGGTTACAGTTGTACGAAACAATCCTGAGAAATGTGATGTTATTGACAAGGAATTTAGAAGCTTCTCTTTAGAAAAGAAAGCAGAAGGCTATATAAATCAGAGTAAGAGTTTGAGTAAGCGCAATGACTTCAAGGATCTATATATATTTTACATATAGTAGTCAGTACATGTTTATCCCAGACTCCTAATTTATCTCTCCCCCTACCACCTTTCCCCTTTGGTAACCGTAAGTTTGCTTTCTATGTCTGTGGGTCTATTTTTGTTTTGTAAATAAGTTCATTTGTATCTTTTCTTTTTTTAGATTCCATGTATAAGAGATGTCATATGATATTTGTCTTTGTCTAGCTTACTTCACTTAATGTGATAATCTCTAGGTTCATCCTTGTTGCTGCAAATGGTATTAACTTCATTATTTTTAAGACTAATATTCCATTTTACACACACACACACACACACACACACACACACACACACCCCACATCTTCTTTCTCCATTCATCTGTTGATGGACACTTAGGTTGCTTCCATGTCTTGGCTATTGCAAATAGTGCTTCAATGAACATTGGGGTGCAAGTATCTTTTCGAATTATAGTTTTTTCTGGATATATGACCAGGAGTGGGATTGCTGGATCATATGAAAGAAATTGAAGATGACACAAACAGATGGAAAGATATAACGTGTTCTTGAATTGGAAGAATCAATATTTTTTAAAATGACTATACTACCCAAAGCAATCTACAGATTCAGTGCAATCCCTATCAATTTACCAATGGCACTTTCCACAGAACTAGAACAAAAATAAATTTTTAATTTGTATGGAAACACAATAGATCCTGAATAGCCAAAGCAATCTTGAGAAAGAAAAGCAGAGCAGGAGGAATGAGACTCTCTGACTTCAGACTATACTACAAAGCTACAGTAATCAAGAAAGTATGGTACTGGCACAAAAACAGAAATATAGGTCAATGGAAGAGAATAGAAAGCCCAGAAATAAACACACACACCTATGGTCAATTAATCTATGACAAAGGAGACAAGAAGATACAATGGAGAAAAGAGTCTCCTCAATAAGTGGTGCTGGGAAAACTGGACAGCTATATATAAAAGAAAGAGATTATAACATTCTCTAACACCATATACAAAAATAAACTCAAAGTAGATTAAAGACCTAAAATGTAAGACCAAATACTATAAATCTCCTAGAGGAAAACACAGGCAGAACACTCTGACATAAATTGCAGAAATATCTTTTTGGATCCATCTCCTAGAGTAATGGAAATAAAATCAAAAATAAACAAATGGGACCTAATTAAACTTAAAAGCTTTTGCACAGCAAAGGAAACCTTAAACAAAATGAAAAGACAACCTACAGAATGGGAGAAAATATTTGCAAATGATGCAACAGACAAGGGATTAATTTACAACATATACAAACAGCTCATATAGCTCAATATCAAAAAAACCCAAACAACCCAATACAAATATGGGCAGAAGATCTAAATGGACATTTCTCCAAAAAAAGACATACAGATGGCCAACAGGCACATGAAAAAATGCTCAACATCACTAAATATTAGAGAAATGCAAATCAAAATTATAATGAGGTATTACCTCACTCTGATCAGAATGGCTACAGTCATAAATGCTGGGGAGGGAGTGGAGAAAGGGAACCCTCCTATACGGTTGGTGGAAATGTAAATTGGTACAGCCACTATGGAACAGTATGGAGGCTCCTTAAAAAACAGAAAGATCTTTTAATCAAATTTGCACTATGGAAGAATTTTTCAAACTATGGTATATCAAAAAAGCTCCCAATTTTATGCTAGGAGATACGGGTTACTGATTGTGTATCTACAGATTAATTTTTAAAAGCTTTAATCTATGAGTTTTTACCATTCTGGTAAAAGATAACTCCCTTTGGATTTTAACAGAATTCAAATGATCACATGCCAGTGTATCATTATTTGATACTACGTAACACTGATGTTTATAGAGTCCAGGAAAGGAAGAAATCTGTTCTGACTGCCACAATGTTGGTAATATTAGATCAGTCTTTTAACCTTTCTATTTCCTCCATTACTCATCTCTTAAATGGGGTTACTGTCTTTTGTACCCCACAAATGTGAAGTAAGGATAAAACTTAAGGTAAAAGATATGAAAGTTATTTTGAAAAGTTTTTAAAGGTCTTATTTTTTTAAAAGGTATTTTACAAGGTATTATTATAGGGTATTCTGATATCAGCTAAATGCTTTTAGTAATTCTCCCCTTTCTTAAGTTGGTTTTGAAAGTTTTTGAAGTACGTAGTATCATTTAGCTGTAGAATGGTTCCTGGAAGTAGACAGGGGAATCAGCCGAGTAGGAAATTTTAAGACCTAACCCAACAGACATAAGATGACTGTTCCAGAGGGTGATTTTTAACTAAATTTGGAGATTCTGGCAGCTGCATATAAATTGGCTTCTGACCCCTAACTGTCACAAGCACACAACTGGAGAGACCTATACAGGAGGCAACTGCTTTCTAAAGGAAAAACACGTGCATGGGGAAGACCAGGGTTAAGAAGAAACATACCCCGTTATGTTCTCTAGAAACCAGGCAGGGTATTTAACTGTCAAAGTCTGCTCCAAAAACTCTTTGAGTAAGGTCTTCTTTTAAACAAGAAGAGGAGACACATTTGTTAATTATGAGGAGACACATTTTATAGTTACAGAAATGAAAGAAAAAGGGTAGGTGTTAGAAAAAGTGGGCTATGAAAGGGGACCAAGGAGTAGAGAGAACAGGTGGTGAAATCTTTAAGTTCTCAGTGCAAAGTACTCAAGGTATCCAAAATATTACTTAGGTCTTCAGATCTTAAGCATTTGAAATATATAGGTCTGTGTTCAAGAGAGTAAAATATGTCACATTTCCTTTCTGTTTGGACTTGACTATGTTATCCAAAGATGTACCATTCCTTTAATAATTTTAAATACAGTTGACTGCTGTTTATGCTCATGACCTTTCTGGCTGTTGTTGACAAACTTCATAAACTTCATTTTTAGTCATGAAAGTATTTATATAATTGCATAAGGTGAAAAAGATTATAAAAATTGCCTCATTGCTTCCCAGTTTCCTCTACTTAATAATTTAACACACACACACCACAACCACATCAAACATACTAACATGTAAGTGTTGTCCAAACTCATACAAATTTTGATTTCATGAAGGGTGAACTAAAAAGTGACTCTGAGACACCCCGCAAAGCTGACTTTTTGTTTTATAAATAAGAAGTTAAAGACAGAACTGCAAATAAAATATTAACAAAAAGAGACTATTACAAGTCATATTTGGAAAGGTTTATTAGAAAATCGGAGCTTAAGAACTGATTTATCCTAAGCATAAGAAATACAGTTCAGTAGATAGGCCTATTCAGTGTTGTATAATTTAAATGTTCCAGGAATAAACATGTAAGGTTTGAAAGAAAGAGAATTCATAAAATAACTTTATATAGTACGCCATTGTAAAAGTGAAAATCTGTCTTCATACACCAGGCTATAAAGTAGCTGAATGCCCCCTCCCCGCAATGCATTATGTCTTAAATTACATACAAAAAATAAGAATCAGTAGCAACTGCATCATATTTGTGATGTGTTTTATTCACAGCTTAAAGCTATACTGTTGTCATAGTAAGCACAATACTAAGTAGAAAACATGTTACACAAGAGCTCTGCTACAAAGAATTTCAAAATAGCTGCCCCCTATTACCTATATTTTTGTAAAATGTCTTCTTCTTGAGTATAAGTGGAAACTATGAATATGATGAGATATCACTCCATGACTGTTACATTATATGGCAAAACAAAGATTATCCTGAGTAGGCCTGACCTAATCCTCTGAGCTCTTTAAAAGCAGAGTTATCCCAAGGTGGCTGCAGAAAAAGAGCTCAGATATTCACAGCATGACAAGGACTGATTGCATTAGTGCTGGCCTGAAGAGAAGGCCATATAAAAGAGATGCAGGTGGCCTCTAGAAATTTAGAGTGATTGCCAACTGACAGCCAGCGTGGAAACAGAGATCTCAGTCACACAGTCACAAGGAACTGCATTTTGCCAACAATACAAATGAGCCTGGAAGTAGACTATTCCTCAGATCATCTAGATGAGAGCTCAGCCTGGACAACACCTTAAGTCCAGCCTTGTGGATAACCCGAGCAGAGAATCTAACCATGCTGAGCTCGACCTACAGAACTATGAGCTGATACATAGGTGTCAGTATTAGTTTTTTCAGCTTTACAACTGATTTTATTTTTCAAAAAATTTTAATGAGGTATAGTTGATATACAATATTATATAAGTTTCAGGTGTACAACATAGTGATTGACAATTTTTAAAGGTTATGTTCCATTTATAGTTATTATAAAATATTGGCTATACCTCCTGTGTTGTACTATATATCCTTGTAGCTTATTTTATATATAGTAGTTTGTACCTCGTAATCCCCTACCCCTATCCTGCCCCTCCCCACTTCCCTCTCCCCATTGGTAACCATTGATGTGTGTTCTCTGAGTCTGCTTCTTTTTTGTTATATTCACTAGTTTGTTTTATTTTTTACATTCCACATACAAGTGATATCATACAGTATCTGTCTTTCTCTGACTTATTTCACTTAGCATAATACCCTCCAGGTCCATCCATGTTGCTGCAAATGGCAAAATTTCATTCTTTTTCATGGCTGAGTAGTATTCCTGTGTGTGTGTGTGTGTGTGTGTGTGTGTGTGTGTGTGTGTACGTACCACATCTTCTTTATCCATTCATCTGTTAATGAACACTTAGGTTGCTTCCATATTTTACCAATTATAAATAACGCTATGACTACTGGGGTGCATGTACCTTTTTAAATTAGTATTTTTGTTTTTTTCAGATAAATACCCAGGAGTGGAACTGCTGGGTCATGTTAGTCCTATTTTTTGTTTTTTTGATAAACCTCCATACTGTTTTCCATGGTGGCTGCACCAATTTACATTCTCACCAAGTGTAAGAAGTTTGCCTTTTCTCCACATCCTTGCCAACATTTTTTGTGATCTTTTACAATGATAGCCATTTTGACAAATGTGAGGTGATATCTCATTGGGGTTTTAATTTGAATTTCTCTGATTATTAATGATGTTGAGCATCTTTTCAAGTGCCTGTGCCCATCTGTATGACTTGTTTAGAAAAATATCTATTTGGGTCTTCTGCCCATTTTTTAATCAGGTTTCTTTTTTCTTTTTTTTTTGATGTTGAGTTGTAAAAACTGTTGTATATTTCGGATATAAACCTCTATGGGTCATATCATTTGCAAATATTTTCTCCTATTCAGTAGGTTGCCTTTTTATTTTGTCAATGATTTCCTTTGCTGTGCTAAAGCTTTTAAATTTAATTAGGTTCCATTTGTTTATCTTTGCTTTTATTTCCTTTGCTTTAGGAGACAGATCTCCCAAAATATTGCTACAATTTATGTCAAAGAGTGTTCCGCCTATGCTTTCTTCTACAAGTTTTGCTTTCTGGTATTACATTTAGATCTTTAATCCATTTTGAGTTTGTTTTTGCATATGGTTTTAGAGAATATTCTAATTCTAGTCTTTTACATGTAGCTGTCCAGTTTTCCCAGCACCACTTTTTGAAAAGACTTTTTTTCACTGTAATATATTCTTGCCTCCTTTGTCATAGATTAATTGACTGTAAGTGTGTGGGTTTATTTCCTGGGTCTCTATTCTGTTCCACTGATCTACATATCTGTTTTTGTGCCAATTCCACACTGTTTTGATAACTGTAGCTTTACAGTATAGTCTGAAGACAGGGAGCATGATTCCTCCAGCTCTGTTCTTCTTTCTGAAGATTTTTTTAGTTATTCAGGGTCTTCTGTGTTTCCACACAAATTTCAGGAATAATTATTTTAGTTGTGTGAAAAAGATGCCCTTGGTATTTTGATATAGATTGCATTGAATCTGTAGACTGCCTTGGCTAGTATGGTCATTTTACAATATTAATTCTTCCAATCCATGAACACAGCATACCTTTCCATCTGTTTGGATTGCCTTCAATTTCTTTCGTAAGTGTCTTATAGTTTTCCAAGTACAGGTCTTTTACCTACTTAGGTAGGTTTATTCCTAGGTATTTTATTCTTTTTGATGTGATGGTAAATGGGATTGTTTTCTTAATTTCTCTTTTTGATAGTTCATTGTTAGTGTATAGAGACACAACAGATTTCTGTGTATTAATTTTGTATCCTGCAACTTCACAAATTTAGTGATGAGCTCTAGTAGTTTTTGGTGTTATCTTCAGGATTTTCTATGTATAGTATGTCATCTGCAAACAGTAGTTTTTCTTCTTCCTTTCCAATTTGGATTCCATTTATTTCTTTTTCTTGTCTGACTGCTGTGGCTAGGACTTCCAAAACTATGCAGAATAAAAGTGGCAAGAATGGGCATCCTTGTCTTGTTACTGATCTTAGAGGAAATGCTTTCAGCTTTTCACCACTAAGTATGATGTTAGCATTGGTTTGTCATATATGGCCTTTATTATGTTGAGGTGTGTTCCCTCTAGGCCCACTTTCTGGAGTTTTTAATCACAAATGGATGCTGAATTTTGTCAAAAGCTTTTTCTGCATCTATTGGGATGATCATATGGTTTTTATTCTTCATTAATGTGGCGTATCACACTGATTGATTTGTGGATATTGAAAAATTCTTGCATCCCTAGGATAAATCCCACTTGATCATGGTATATGATCCTTTTGATGTATTGTTGGATTCGGTTTACTAATGTTTTATTGAGGATTTTTACATCAATGTTCATCAGTGATAACTGCCTGTAATTTGTGTATGTGTGAGATATCTTTGTCTACTTTTGGTATCAGGGTGATGCTGGCCATGTAGAATCAGTTTGGAAGTGTTCCTTCCTCTTCAATTTTTTGGAATAGTATAATAAGTGTAAGTGTTAACTCTTCTCTAAATGTTTGGCAAAATTCATCTGTGAAGCCATCAGGTCATGGACTTTTGTTTGTTGGAAGGGTTTTTTTTTATTACTAATTCAATTTCATTATTTCTAATTGGTCTGTTCATATTTTCTGCTTCTTGTTGGTTCACTCTTGGAAGATTGTACATTCCTAGGATTTGCCCATTTCTTCAACATTGTCCATTTTATTGACACATAGTTGTTTCTAGTAGTCTCTTATGATCCTCTGTATTTCCATGGCATCAGTTGTAACTTCCCCTTTTTCATTTCTGATTTTATTGATTTGGATCCTCTTTTTTTCTTCATGAATCTGGCTAAAGGTTTATCAATTTTCTTTATTTTTTCAAAGAACCAGCTCTTAGCTTCTCTGATCTTTTCTTTTTTTTTTTAAGAGTCTATTTCATTTATTTCTGCTCTGACCTTTATGATTTCTTTCCTTTGACTAATTTTGGGTTTTGTTTGTTTTTCTTTTTCTCGTTCCTTTAGGTGTAATGTTAGGTTGTGTATTGGAGATTTTTCTTGTTTCCTGAGGCAGGCTTGTATTGCTATAAACTGTGCTCTGAGAACTGCTTTTGCTGCATCCTGGAGATTCTAGATTGTTGTGTTTTTGTTTTCATTTGTCTCCAGGTATTCTTTTATCTCTTCTTTGATTTCACCAGTGATCTATTGGTTGTTTAGTAGCATATTGTTTAGCCTCCACATGTTTATATTTTTTGCAGGTTTTTCTTTTTTCTTGTAGTTGATTTCTAGTCTCACAGCATTGTGGTCAGAAAAGATGCTTGACATGATTTCAATTTTCTTAAATTTACCAAGGCTTGTTTTCTGGCCTAGCATGTTATCTATCCTGGAGAATGTTCCATGTGCACTTGAAAAGAATGTGTATTCTGCTGCTTTCTGATGGAATGTTTATATAAGTTCCATCTTGTTAGTATGTCATTTAAGGCCTGTGTTTCCTTATTGATTTTCTGTCTGGATGATCTGTCCATTGATGTAAATGGGGTATTATATTCCCTATTACTATTGTGTTACTGTTCATTGCTCCCCGTATGTCTGTTAATATTTGCTTTGTGTGTTTAGCTTTGCTTATGCTGGGTGCATATATATTTATAATTGTTGTATCTTCTCTTTGGATTGATCCCTTGATCATTATGTAATGTCCTTCTTTGTCTTTTCTTACAGTCTTTGTTTTAAAGTCTATTTCATCTGATATAAATATTGCTACCCTGGCTTTCTTTTGACTTCCCTTTGCATGGAATACCTTTTTCTATCCTCTCACTTTCAGTCTGTGTGTGTCTTTAGATCTGAAGTGAGTCACCTGTAGGCAGCATATATATGAGTCTTATTTTTGAATCCATTCAGTCACTCTATGTCTTTTGATTGGAGCATTTAATCCATTTATACTTAAAGTAATTATTGATATGTATATTCTTATTGCCATATTGTTCACTGTTTTGGGGTTGTTTTTGTATGTCTTTTTTGTTCCTTCTTTTGTGATTTGATGACTACCTTTAGTATTATGTTTGGATTCCTTTTTCTTTTTTGCGTGTGTATCTTTTATAGATTTTTGGTTTGTGGTTAACATGAGATTTACATATAGCAATCTATATATACACGATTGTTTGAAGTTGCTGATCTCTTAATTTCCAATGCACTTTAACAACGCAGAATTTGTACTCTCCTACCCTCATGATTACTGTTTTTGATATCATTTTTTACATATAATTGTCTTGTGTATCCCTTAACTACTTATTGTGGATATAGACAATTTTACTACTTTTGTCTTTCAACCTTCCTACTAGCTTTGTGCATGAATGATTTCCTACCTTTACTATATGTTTGCCTTTACCAATGAGCTTTCTCCTTTCATGATTTTCATGTTTCTTGTGTCCTTTTTTGCTTACAGAAGTTCCTTTAACATTTCTTTAAAGCCGATTTGGTGATGCTGAACTCTTGGCTTTTGCTTCTCTGTAAAGCTTTTTATATCTTCATCAAATCTGAATGAGAGCCTTGCAGAGTATTATTGGTTTTTGGTTTTTCCCTTTCATCACTTCAAATATATCATGCCATGCTGCTCTGGCCTGAAGAGTTTCTGTTGAAAAGTCAGGTGATAGCCTTATGGGAGTTCCCTTTTATGTAACATGTTGCTTTTCCCTTGCTGCTTTTAATATTCTCTTTTATCTTTAATTTTTGCTATTTTAATTACAATGTGTCTTGGTGTCTGCCTCTTTAGGTTAATCCTGTATGGTGCTCACTGCACTTCCTGGACTTAGATGTCTGTTTCCCCTTCCCAGGTTAGGGAAGTTTTCAGCTATTATGTCTTCAATTATGTTCTCAGCCCCTTTCTCTTTCTCTTTCTCTTCTTCTTCTGGGAATCCTATAATGCAAATATTAGTGAGCTTGATGTCCCAGAAGTCTCCTAAACTGTCCTCATTTCTTTTCATTTTTTTTCCTTCAGCATCACTGATTTCCACTACTCTGTCTTCCAGCTCACTAATCCATTTCCCTGTATCATTTAGTCTACTATTGATTCCCTCTAGTGTATTTTTCATTTCAGTTATTGTATTCTTCATCTCTGTTCCGTTGTTCTATTTTCTAACTCTTTGTTAAAAACTTCTAATGTCTCACTCTGTGCATCCATTTGTTTCCCAAGTTCTTTGATCATCTGTACAATCACACTCCTGAACTCTTTCTTGGTTAGATTGCATATCTCCACTTCACTTAGTTCTTTTTCTGGTGTTTTATCTTAATCCTTTGTTTGGAATATGTTCCTCTGTTGCCTTATTTTGCCTAACTAGTTGTTTTTATTTTTATGTACCTGGTAGGTTGGTTATGTTTCCCAACCTTGAAGAAGTGACCTTTTGTGTTCCAGCAGTGCACTCTCCTCTCAACAGTTATATGCTCTAGGGGTTCCTCCTATGAGGGTTGTGTGGGTCTTTCTGTTTTGGCAGGCTGACTATGTAGGTGGTCTGATAGGCTAGGTTGGCCCCTGGTCTGCTTGGTTGCCAGGTCCTGCCTTGTGCAGATGCTGCTGGCCACTGGTTGACGGT
The DNA here is from genome assembly GCF_059928025.1 of Delphinapterus leucas. NCBI lineage: Eukaryota > Metazoa > Chordata > Mammalia > Artiodactyla > Monodontidae > Delphinapterus > Delphinapterus leucas. The sequence continues at coordinate 85,768,341 of NC_143137.1, read as the reverse complement.
TGATGGCAGAACCCTGGGAGGCCCTGGGGCTAGTGCTGGGTTACTGCTGGGTGGAGTCAGGGTCCAGGAGATCCCAGGGCAAACAGGTATTATTTTAAGTCAATAAGTTTGTGGTAATTTGTTACAGAAGAAAACTAATAGCTAAGTACAAATTTTGAAAAGGCTGCCCCAAGACATCCCAATTTATTGTTTTCAACATTTATATGAACAGTGGTATTTGAGTTTTTGTAGTCACAGATCTACTAATCGTTGTTAAAATTTAGAAACATAACTCAAACCATTCTCAGTCCTGCAGTTTCAGGGACTGAAACCAGCTTTGGCTTCTAAAGCTTACAGTGCCTTTTGGAGCATCAGCCTTAATCCATTTTTCATGTTTGCTTGCTTGATTCAGGAGGCCTGAAACACAAAATTGCATAAAGTTATATCTTGATTGACAAGAGCAATATTTGACTACATAGATCCTAACACTACATCTCTAAAACTGAAAAACACTTTTGAACTGCAAAAATCTTAGTAAAGACAACCTGAGTTGGAAGAGAGTTGCAAATAGGTTACTTGGGCTTGTTCTCTCCTTTCTTTTCCTCAGAACAACTCTGAAAGGGAAACTACTCTGTTTTTTGTTTGTATTTTTTTTGGATGCAGGTTTTAAAAAGAGCTTTATTTAAGTGCAATTGACAAAATAATACATGTATTTAAAGTATGTAATGTAATAAGTTTTTACATATGTAAAAGTCTGCAAAACCATCTCCTCAATCAAGATAATGAACATATCCATCACTCCTAAGTTTCCTTGTGCCACTTTGTAATCTTTCCCTCATGCCCCACCCGGCCTGTCACCTCTACAACCCCCCCGACCCCCACCAATCCTTCGATAATTACTAATCTACTTTGTGTCACTTTGGATTAGTTGCATTTTCTAAGATTTTAATAAATGGAGTCACACAAAATATACAATACGTAGTCTTTTTAAAAATATCTAGGTTATTTCAGCATAATTATTATGAGGTTCATTCATATTGTAGCATGTATCAGGTGGTTTCCTCACACAGATGCTGATCCGTACTTTGCTGAACAGTCATGGGCACCCTGTGTACCTCTGTTTGCTCTGGAACTTTCTCTTGTTAACTCTAGCAGCCCTGGTCTCCTCCACTTGGTGAGTCTGTTGGGCTCTGCCTATGTTACCCATCCCTGCCCTGCAGCCTGGAAACACTCTCAAAGTAATAGGCTACGGCAATCATTGAGCTCACCTGGTTTGTTTCCCATCTCTAGTCTTCTAGTTCTGTTTTTTCTTTCAATCAAGGTAGTTAAGATGCTACACCTCCTCTGGAGATCCACTGCAATTCTGAACTTAAGAGACCAGTCAAATCTGAACTGATGAATGTTGTGAATACACTGGCTCAATTCATCATATACATTTTCTTTGTTGAATCCAAGCACACAAATCAGGAAACAACTCTCTTCTCTAGGACAGTTTTCTCCTTTATGATGTTCCCAGCTGCTGAAAAGGTGCTTTGTACCATTCAATCTTTGTGTCAAGTGCTTTTGTGTGATACAAATTCTCCTGTGAATTCTTGTCTCTCCCCTTTAATCTGAGCCATAATCTTGTCTATCTACATCTTCACTGGATCTTTCCCAAAAGACAGCAGCATATTCAATGACTTCGTCTAGAGTTTCTTTTTCCTTCCACTTCTCTTGCTGTATCTTCAGTATCATCACAACCCACTTCTCAGTAAACTGCTTAAAATCTCTCTTATTCCAACTAGTAATCCCTGTATTAGAAGCTTCTCTTTTCCCCCAATCTTCATCATTAAGGGGTTCAACTTTATCAATTTTAATCTGTTCATCTTTTTGTGCCTTACCACATTTAGCAGGTCAGGATTTCAAGGTATCTACAACCAACAGTTTTTGTATAGTACAGAACTTCTTTTTCTAGTAATTCAAATAAACGTAGAGGAAAGAACTGGTAATCCTGAATATTGGTTGTTCTATTATTTTTTACACATTTTAATAGCAATAGTAAAGCATCAACAATAGTAAGGGCTTCCCAAATATCTAAGATCTTTTACCTCCTCAATCATGAGTTTCTTGCTTACGGAAGGAGAAGCCAAATCTACCCATTTCCTTCTGCAGCAGAGGAGACCATGCACAGTACTATTGTTACTAACAAAATGAACACACAAGTGATTTTAGTTTAGGGACAATACTCACAAGCAAGACAGTTTGTAAAGTTCCATTTAAGTTGCTGGAAAATAGCTTTATCTTGCAAATAAGAAATTTACTGAAAGCTCTGTACTTTGGGTTGAATCTGTGGAGATTCTAATTCTTATTCGTAAAGTTTATAAATTCCTTCCTACAAAAATCTTGTAACAGAGATTGGAACTTGGGGCTGCAGAAACCTTGTTCCTTATTTAATCCCCTTTACCAATGAAAATCAGACAATATTTTTTTGACCAAGAAATGGGAAATGACTAACCTATCCCCGTGTGGCTTGGCTTCCTTTAAGTGAGAGAAAAGTTTCTTCTCAGGACATGTTTTTAAACTCTAGCATTTGCTCTCAAAATCTGCCATGTCCAAATCTACTCAAGTATATAAATATCCAAGTTTGACTGACTGAGTGATTTCCAAATACCTGGTTGATAAGCATTACTCATTATTTAACCCAAAATGCACCTGATCTAATCAGCTCTAGCCATGGACAAAGATAGGGCTCTAAGGAGTAACTGGCAGAATTTCTGTTCCTTGTTTAAAAATAGCCTTGTTTAAAAGCCTCTTGGCTAAGGTAAGCTTCTTCCTGCCCCCCACCCCACCACTCCCCACTCCAAACCTTGTAACAGACTTTGTTTACTTACATTCTGAGGGATAATTCTGGTGTTGTCTTATCAGGAACAGGTTAAATTTCAGTGCATCACAGCTGGAGGATTCCCTCTTTTACATTATAAACACTACTGACCACCCACTATGGGAAGCATCAGGCTAAGTATTTTAGGGAGGTTCAAAACATGTAAAAAGACATGGTAATGCCCTCAAAAAGCTTACCAGCTGGCTAGGAAAATAAATTATACACTTTTGAAAAAGGATTTAAATAACTACTCTGAAATCTTATTTATTTATTTATTTTTATTATTTTTTTTGTGGTATGCCGGCCTCTCACTGCTGTGGCCTCTCCCGTTGCGGAGCACAGGCTCTGGACATGCAGGTCCAGCAGCCATGGCTCACGGGCACAGCCGCTCCGCGGCACATGGGATCCTCCCGGACTGGGACGTGAACCTGTGTCTCCTGCATCGACAGGCAGACTCCCAACCACTGCGCCACCAGGGAAGCCCCTGAAGTCTTAGTTTTAATGCACGTTTTTCACAAACAAAAGCTCTAACACCACACACAATCCCGTAAAACCAAATATTTTAATGTCAACATTTTTTATCTGTTCTTCCCTTGACAAAAGTGCAACCCAGGACATCTTAGCAACAAATTTTTACAAGCAAATATTTTTGAGCTAGTTATAATGCTGCCCATCATTATATTTTCTCTCAATTATTTGGAATAATGAAAAAGTCAACAGTACACTAGGTTTTGAGCAAGTATGCAATTAATCAGTTTTGCCCAAGAAATATCCTTTTATGTCTAATCACATCCTCTGTATTTTTCGTCTCAGATATTGTAGTTTTCATTTCTAGAAATTCAATTTTGGTCTTTTTTATATCTTCCATGTCTTACTTAACTTTATCCCAATATGTGGAATTCAGTTATAATAACTATTTTATTTTTCTTCTCTGCTAATTCTAACATCTGTGTCTTTTCTGTATAGGTTTCGATTGATATTCACTTCATTTTGGGTCATGATTTCTTGCCTATTTGCATGTCTGATACTCTTTGATTGGATGCCAGACATGGTGAATTTTATTTTGTTGGGTTCCAGGCATTTTTGTATTTCTATAAATCTCAAGCTTTGTGCAGTTAAAGTACTTGGAAACAATTTCAACTTTTCATCTCTTGTTTTATGATTTGTTAGGCAGTTCTGGAGGAATGTGCAGTCTAGGGCTCTTTCCAACTACTAACTGCTCTACCCAGTGCTCCATGAGTTATGGTATTTTCCAGTCTGGCAGGTGGGATAGGCGTTTTTCCTGGAATTGTGTGAGCATTAGGTTCTATTCCTTCTGGTACTTTATAAACTCTAGCTGTCAACCTCTGTGGACTCTCCTTATGGTTTCCTCAATTCAAGGAGTCTGCTGGGCTCTACATTAGTCCCTTCTCCATGTACTACAGCCTGAAGACTCTCTCGAGGGAGTACGCAGGGACTCATTTTGCTTGCTTCCCAGCTCTTAGTGATCACTTTCTTTCATTGCCTGATGTACAGTATCTTAGAAACTGTTTTTTCATGTATTTTGTCTATTTAAAAATTTTTGTTGTTGTTGGTTTAAGTAGAAGGGTAATTCAGTCCTTTTTATTCTACTTCTAGCCTAGAAGCCCTCACTGTTTCTATCTTTCTCTCTTTCTCCCTCTTCCCATCTTTTTTCCCCTCCCTACATCATGCTCTCTGTTATTTCTTGTTGGGAAATAATTAAAGACTCAAAAGAAGTTGTAAAAATAGTACAAAGAGGTCCTGTGCACCCATTACCCAGTTTCTCCAATGTTGACATCTTATAATAACCATCGTGCATTATCAAAAATAGGTAATTGTTTGGCATACAATTCATTAGACTACAGAACTTACTCAGGCTTCACCATTTTTTACATGCACTCACTCTTTTACATGTTTTTGTGTATACTTTTATGAGATTTTATCACATGTATAGATTCACATAATCATTATAATCAAGATACAGAACTGTTTTATCATCACAAAGAAAGTTCTATGTGATATCTCTTTATAGTTTTATCTTCCCTCTCCTTTCTTAACTTTTTGCAACAACTTGTCTGTTCTCCATATCCATAATAATGTCACTTCAAGAACATTAGATAAATGTAATCATACAGTATGCAATATTTTGAGACTGGCTATTTTCACTCAGCATAATGCCCCTAACTTCTATCCAAGTTGTGTGTATTAATAGACTGTTCTTTTTCACTGTTGAATACTACTCCACTGTGTGGACATACCACAGTTTGTGTAACCACTTACCGATAGAAGTATATTTTAGTCATTTCCATTTTTTGGCTATTATAAATAAAGCTATGAATACTTATGTACAGGTTTTTATGTGAACACTAAGTTTCATTTCTCCAAGATAAATGCCCAGGAATGTAATTGTTGGGTCATATGGTACTTTCTTTTTAACAAAATGCCAGGCTGAATTCAGGAGTGGCTATATTATTTTCCATGCCCAATACCAATGCAGAAGAGATCCAATCTCTCCACATCCTTGCCAGCATTTGATATTATCAGTATTTCTTATTTTAGCCATTCTAATAGGTATGTAGTAGCATCTCATTCTGGTTCTAATTTGTACCATACCAATGGCTAGTGATGTTGAACAGGTTTTTGTGTTTTTACTTGGCATCTTATACCTTCTATGGCTGTACTGTTTCTTAAATTTTACATGATTACACTTTTAGGTGCATAAATCTTTTTTCTTCATTACTGGGAAGAGTTTCCTCAGGGTAAGATTTGGCTGTGGTTCAGTGTTTCGTATATGACCAAAATAAACATGAAAACAAAAACTAAAAAAAAAAAAAAACCCAGGCATTACAAACAGAATTCACATGCTCTAAGACTGGGGTCTGTACTTTGATCTCTAGTCTAGGAATCAGCAAATATGGCCCACAGGCCAAATCTGGCCTGACGCCTGTTTTTATGGCCTAAGAGCTAAGAATGGCTTCTACGCTTTTTTTTTTTTTTGCGGTACACAGGCCTCTCACTGTTGTGGCCTCTCCCATTGTGGAGCACAGGCTCCGGATGTGCAGGCTCAGCGGCTATGGCTCACGGACCTAGCCGCTCCGCGGCATGTGGGATCTTCCCGAACCGGGGCATGAACCCATGTCCCCTGCATTGGCAGGCGGACCCTCAACCACTGCGCCACCAGGGAAGCCCGACTTCTACACTTTTAAAGGGTTATAAAGAAACAAAACAAAAGAGAATAAACAACAGAAACCGTATGTAGCCTGCAAAGTCTAACATTTACAATCTGTCCTTAACAAATAAAGTTTTCAGGTGAATGGGAACAAAACCTGATCTTCCTTTTTTTTGGGAAACGTTAACAAACAAAGCTGATGTCTACTTATTACACTCTCCCAGGATCTTACACTTTAACAAAATGGAGAAACAAAAACACCATAAAAGCACAAATGATCTGAAGGCAGTTCCTACATTAACTACCTGTCAAAGTATTTTTAAGTAGACAGCCATAAACCTACAGCATTCTTCATTCTGTTACCAAATTTCTTCCATGTCATCCGGAAGCACATCTACATTACTGACAAATCCATATGCTGTAAACCTGGAGAAAACCAAAACTTAAGTGTGTTCTAAAAATAAGTTATTTCTATGAGTCATATCAAAAGACTAGATTTTTTCACCCGTTTGGAGAGAAAATACTGTCTCTAGCTCTTAAAAGTGGCATCCTGTGGGCTTGGTCCCATTTCAACATCTTTTCCAACAAATGAACCCGTTTTCCATTATAAATCACAATACCATTAAATGTACGTCTCCAGCCTACAAACAAGCCAAGAACTCTCTTCTGACTTGGTAGTTTATTTTGATACCAAATGAACTTATTTTTATTATGCTTTACATTTCCAGTTTGACTAAAATAAAGTGAACCCAGTAATACCACCTTCCCTACCATGCAGACAATGACAAACAACAATCATTTGGCTGACAACATACTTTATCTCTAATCATCTAAATTGTACCACATGCATTTTTGGTCTTAAAAATGGCTTGATATACAACGGTGAGGTTTCATATCTAAGCTGATGAACCCAGTCTAAAACTTAACAGAGAAGTCAACTTATTCCCAGAAATATCTTATCTAAGGTATTCACCACCTATCCAATTTGCCATATATGGGTAGAGCACGAAACTCAGAATCAAGGATCTCATAAGGATTAGAGAATGCATCCCAAAGAATACACACTGTGCACAACTCTTTAGTAGGTAAATGTTTTACCTTAAGAGAGTTCCAGGCTTTCTTTTGACCTCAGAATAGCACATATTTGTAAAGCACTTTAAGAATTATACAACACACACTGACTACTAACTGATGAACAATCATCGACAGGAAGGCACTGGAACTCATCAAAAAAGATACCCCACATCCAAAGACAAAGGAGAAGCCAAAATGAGACAATAGGAGGGGTGCAATCACAATAAAATCAAATCCCATAACTTCTGGGTGGGTGACTCAGAAACTGGAGAACACTTATACCACATAAGTCCACCCACTGGAGTGAAGGTTCTGAGCTCCACGTCAGGCTTCCCAACCTGGGGGTCTGGCAACGGGAGGAGGAATTCCTAGAGAATCAGACTTTGAAGGCTAGCGGGATTTGACTGCAGGAGTTTGACAGGACTGGGGTAAACAGAGACTCCACTCTTGGAGGGCACACACAAAGTAGTGTGTGCATCGGGACCCAGGGGAAGGAGCAGTGACCCCAGGGGAGACTGAACCAGACCTACCTGTTAGTGTTGGAGGCTCTCCTGCAGAGGCGGGGGTGGCTGTGTCTCACCGTGAAGACAAGGACACTGGCGGCAGAAGTTCTGGGAAGTACTCCTTGGCATGAGCCCTCCCAGAGTTCGCCATTAGCCCCACCAAAGAGCCTGGGTAGGCTCCAGTGTTGGGTGGCCTCAGGCCAAACAACCAACAGGGAGGGAACCCAGCCCCACCCATCAGCAGACAAGTGGACTAAAATTTTACTGAGCTCTGCCCACCAGAGCAACACCCAGCTCTACCCACCACTGGTCCCTCCCATGAAAAAACTTGCACAAGCCTCTTAGATAGCCTCATCCACAGGAGGGCAGACAGCAGAAGCAAGAAAAACTACAATCCTGCAGCCTATGGAACAAAAACCACATTCACAGAAAGATAGACAAGATGAAAAGGCAGAGGGCTATGTACCAGATGAAGGAACAAGATAAAACCCCAGAAAAACAACTAAATGAAGTGGAGACAGGCAACCTTCCAGAAAAAGAATTCAGAATAATCACAGTGAAGATGATCCAGGACCTCAGAAAAAGAATGGAGGCAAAGATCGAGAAGATGCAAGAAATGTTTAACAAAGACCTAGAAGCATTAAAGAACAAACAAACAGAGATGAACAATACAATAACTGAAATGAAAACTACACTAGAAGGAATCAATAGCAGAATAACTGAGGCAGAAGAATGGATAACTGACCTGGAAGACAGAATTATGGAATTCACTGCTGCAGAACAGAATAAAGAAAAAGAATGCAAAGAAATGAAGACAGCCTAAGAGACCTCTTAAACACAACAACATTCGCATTTTAGGGGTCCCAGAAGAAGAGAGAGAGAAAGGACCTGAGAAAAATTTGAAGAGATTATAGTCAAAAACTTGCCTGAAATGGAAAAGGAAATAGCCACCCAAGTCCAGGAAACACAGAGAGTCCCATACAGGAAAACGCAAGGAGAAACACTCCGAGCACATAGTAATCAAATTGGCAAAAATTAAAGACAAAGAAAAATTACTGAAAGCGGCAAGGGAAAAACGACAAATAACATAGAAGGGAACTCCCATGACGTTAACAGCTGATTTCTCAGCAGAAACTCTACAAGTCAGAAGGGAGTGGCATGATATACTTAAAGTGATGAAAGGGAAGAACCTACAACCGAGATTGCTCTACCAGGCAAGGATCTCATTCAGGTTCGATGGAGAAATCAAAGCTTTACAGGCAAGCAAAAGCTAAGAGAATTCAGCACCACCAAACCAGCTCCACAACAAATGCTAAAGGAACTTCTCTAAGTGGGAAACACAAGAGAAGAAAAGGACCTACAAAAACTAACCCCAAACAATTAAGAAAATGGTAATAGGAACATACATATCGATAAGTACCTTAAATGTGAATGGATTAAATGCTCCAACCAAAAGACACAGGCTTGCTGAATGGATACAAAAACAAGACCCATATATATGCTGCCTACAAGAGACCCACTTCAGACCTAGGGACACATACAGACTGAAAATGAGGGGATGGAAAAAGATATTTCATGCAAATGGAAATCAAAAGAAAGCTGGAGTAGAAATTCTCATAGCAGATAAAATAGACTTTAAAATAAAGAATGTCACAAGAGACAAGGAAGGACACTACATAATGATAGAGAGATCAATCCAAAATGAAGATATAACAATTATAAATATATATGCACCCAAAATAGGAGCACCTCAATACATAAGGCAACTGCTAACAGCTATAAAAGAGGAAATCGATGGTAACACAATAATGGTGGGGGACTTTAACACCTCACTTACACCAATGGACAGATCATCCAAACAGAAAATTAATAAGGAAACACAAGCTTTAAATGACACAATAAACCAGATAGATTTAATTGATATTTATAGGACATTCCATCCAAAAACAACAGATTACACTTTCTTCTCAAGTGCGCACGGAACATTCTCCAGGATAGATCACATCTTGGGTCACAAATCAAGCCTCAGTAAATTTAACAGAATTGAAATCCTATCAAGCATCTTTTCTGACAACAACGCTACGAGATTAGAGATCAATTACAGGGAAAAAAATGTAAAAAACACAAACACATGAAGGCTAGACAATACATTACTAAATAACCAAGAGATAACAGAAGAAATCAAAGAGGAAATCAAAAAATACCTAGAGACAAATGACAGTGAAAACATGATGATCCAAAACCTATGGGATGCAGCAAAAGCAGTTCTAAGAGGGAAGTTTATAGCAATACAAGCCTACCTCAAGAAACAACAAATATCTCAAATAAACAATTTAACCTTACACCTAAGGGAACTAGAGAAAGAAGAACAAACAAAACCCAAAGTTAGCAGAAGCAAAGAAATCATAAATATCAGAGCAGAAATAAATGAAATAGAAACAGAGAAAACAATAGCAAACATCAATAAAACTAATAAAAGCTGGTTCTTTTTTTTTTTTTAAAAGCTGGTTCTTTGAGAAGATAAACAAAATTGATAAACCATTAGCCATACTCATCAAGAACACGAGAGATAGGACTCAAATCAATAAAATTAGAAATGAAAAAGGAGAAGTTACAACAGGCACCACAGAAATGCAAAGCATCCTAAGAGATTACTACAAGCAACTCTATGCCAATAAAATGGACAAATTCTTAGAAAGGTATAACCTTCCAAGACTGAACCAGGAAGAAATAGAAAATATGAACAGACCAATCACAAGTAATGAAATTGAAACTGTTATTAATAATCTTCCAACAAACAAAAGTCCAGGACCAGATGGCTTCACAGGTGAATTCTATCAAACATTTAAGAAGAGCTAACACCTGTCCTTCTCAAACTCTTCCAATAAGTTACAGAGGAAGGAACACTCCCAAACTCATTCTATGACGCCACCATTACCCTGACACCAAAACCAGACAAAGATACTACAAAAAAAGAAAATTACAGGCCAATATCACTCATGAATATAGATGCAAAAATCCTCAACAAAATACTAGTAAACAGAATCCAACAGCACATTAAAAGGATCGTACATCATGATCAAGTGGGATTTATCCCAGGGATGCAAGAATTCTTCAATATATGCAAATTAATCAATGTGATATACCATAATAACAAAGTGAAGAATAAAAACCATATGATCATCTCAATAGAGGCAGAAAAAGTTTTTGACAAAATTCAACACCCATTTATGATAAAAACTTTCCAGAAAGTGGGCATAGAGGGAACTTACCTCAACATAATAAAGGCCATATATGACAAACCCACAGGAAACATCATTCTCAGTGGTGAGAAACTGAAAGCCTTTACTCTAAGATCAGGAACAAGACAAGGACGTCCACTCTCACCACTATTATTCAACATAGTTTTGGAAGTCCTAGCCATGGCAATCAGAGAAAAAAAAGAAATAAAAGGAATACAAATGGGAAAAGAAGAAGTAAAACTGTCACTGTTTGCAGATGACATGATACTATACATAGAGAATCCTAAAGATGCCACCAGAAAATTACTAGAGCTAATCAATGAATCTGGTAAAGTTGCAGGATACAAAATTAATGCACAGAATACTCTTCCATTCCTATACCCTAATAATGAAAAATATGAAACAGAGATTAAGGAAACACTCCCATTTACTATTGCAACAAAAAGAATAAAATACCTAGGAATAAACCTACCTAGGGAGAAAAAAAACCTGTATGCAGAAAACTATAAGACACTGATGAAAGAAATTAAAGATGATACTAACAGATGGAGAGATATACCATGTTCTTGGACTGGAAGAATCAACATTATGAAAATGACTATCCTACCCAAAGCAATCTACAGATTCAATGCAATCCCTATCAAATTACCAATGGCATTTTTTATGGAACTAAAACAAAAAATCTTAAAATTTGTACGGAGACACAAAAGACCCCGAATAGCCAAAGTAGTCGTGAGGGAAAAAAACGGAGCTGGAGGAATCAGGCTCCCTGACTTCAGACTCTACTACAAAGCTACAGTAATCAAGACTGGCACAAAAACAGAAACATAGATCTATGGAACAAGATAGAAAGCCCAGAGATAAACCCACGCACCTATGGTCAACTAATCTATGACAAAGGAGGCAAGGATATACAATGGAGAAAAGACAGTCTCTTCAATAAGTGGTGCTGGGAAAACTAGACAGCTACATGTGAAAGAATGAAATTAGAACACTCCCTAACACCATACACAAAAATAAACTCAAAATGGATTAGAGACCTAAATGTAAGATGAGACAGTATAAATACTCTTAGAGGAAAACACAGGAAGAACACTCTCTGACATAAATCAGAGCAAGATCTTTTTTGATCCACCTCCTAGAGTAATGGAAATAAAAACAAAAATAAACAAATGGGACCTAATGAAACTTCAAAGCTTTTGCAAAGCAAAGGAAACTACAAACAAGACAAAATGACAACCCTCTGAATGGGAGAAAATATTTGCCAACGAATCAATGGAGAACGGATTAATCTCCAAAATATATAAACAGCTCATGCAGCTCAATATTAAAATAACAAACAACCCAGTCCAAAAATGGGCAGAAGACCTAAGTAGACATTTCTCCAAAGAAGACATACAGATGGCCAAGAAGCACATGAAAAGATGCTCAACATCACTAATTATTAGAGAAACGCAAATCTAAACTACAGTGAGGTATCACCTCACAGCAGTTAGAATGGGCATCATCAGAAAATCTATAAACAACAAATGCTGGAGAGGGTGTGGAGAAAAGAGAACCCTCTTGCACTGTTGGTGGGAATGTAAATTGATACAGCCACTATGGAGAACAGTATGGAGGTTCCTTAAAAAAGTACAAATAGAACTACCATATGACCCATCAATCCCACTACTGGGCATATACCCAGAGAAAACCGCAATTCAAAAAGACACATGCACCCCAATGTTCATTGCAGCACTATTTATAATAGCCAGGTCATGGAAGTAACCTAAATGCCCACTGACAGACAAATGGATAAAGAAGATGTGGTACATATATACAGTGGAATATTTCTCAGCCATAAAAAGGAATGAAATTGGGTCATTTGTAGGGACCTGGATGAACCTAGAGACTGTCACACAGAGTGAAGTAAGTCAGAAAGAGAAAAACAAATATCGTATATTAACGCATATATGCGGAACCTAGAAAAATGGTACAGATGAACCGGTGTGCAGGGCAGAAACTGAGCCACAGATGTAGAGAACAAACGTATGGACACCAAGGGGGGAAAGCGGTGCAGGGGTGGGGGTGGGGGTGTGATGAATTGGGCGATTGGGATTGACAATCCCAATGTGTATAAAATTGGAGAATCTGCTGTATAAAAAAATAAAATAAAATTCAAAAAAAAAAAAAGAATTATACAACACACAGTTATTTACCAGTGACGGCAACAACAAGGGAAACCATGGAGCAGGAATTTAAATAAAATTACAGGGCTGACACATCAAACCCTGTGGGAAGCCTGAGCCCCAGGAACTAAAGTTTATTGGCATGGTTTCTTGCAGAAATCATGCTACAGATACAATCCAGACCTCTTAGCAGTGAGAGTATTTCTGTTTCTATGCCTCATAGGCTCTGTATGGTGGCCCAAAAGAGCTGAGCTCAGCTGCCTATAATAACAACTGACACATAAAGTTGCTCATTACTTCCAAACTTGGGTTTCAGATTGAAAATCTCCATAGAAAAAGCAAACTGCTTTAATTTTCTAGGCCTCAAATTATTCCACTTGATATCCACTTGATAAATAAGGTCTGTGGCCTTTTGGGCACCAGTTTTGGAATCAAAATGAAACAAAAGTTTCTCTAAACTCAATAACTTGTTCATACAGCTCTCTCCACAGGAGACTGTTGTGTTTATCTGAAGTCCCTCTGTACGATTACTTTAATGGATTTAATCTACTATCAGAGACAACCTGGGGCCCAACCTCATCGTACATCATGTGCTACTCTCCAAAAGAAATTTGCTGATCAGTACCCAGATTCTTGGACTGTGGGCAGGAAATAAACTTTGCTCTAAAATTTGGTCCTTCCTGGTTTAGGAAATAGGGGCTAGAGTATAAGATATAGTAACAAATAACAGAAAAATAATTAAATGGCCTAAGAAGCTTCATAATAACCAATGAGGTAAGCATGCATCTTCCTCACAGCATCCATTTACAAGCATAATTTAAAATTTTATAAATTTTTTATATAATAAAAATTTATAAAGAGTAAAACAAAAAATGCTAACCATTATCTGACTAGCAATTAATAATCTTTTTGCTGGTGGAGAGTCTTGCTTCAGTGTTGATGGCTGCTGACTGATTAGGCTGGTGGCTGCTGGAAGCTGGAGTGGATACGGCCATTTCCTAAAATAAGACAACAACGAAGTTTGGTGTATTGACTGACTCTTCCTTTCATTGTTTCTCTGTAGCATGCAATACTGTTTGATAGCATTTTACCCACAGTAGAACTTCTTTAAAAATTGGAGCCAATCCTCTCAAATCTTGCTGCTGCTTTATCAACTAAATTTGTGTAATATTCTAAATCCTTTGTTATAATTTCAACAATCTGCTAGCATCTTCACCAGGACTAGATTCCATCTCAAGAAACCACTTTCTTTGCTCATCCATAAGAAGCAATTCTTTATCCATTAAAGTTTCATCATGAAATTGCAGCAATTCAGTCACATCTTCCAGCTCCACTTATAATTCTAGTTCTCTTGCTATTTCCACCACATCTGCAGTTACTTCCTCCAAAGTCATGACTTCCTTCAAAGTCATCCATGAGGGTTGGACTCAACTTCTTCTAAATTCCTGTTAATGTTGCTATTTTGACCTCTTCCCATAAATCACAAATGTTCTAGTGGCATCTAGAATGGTGAATCCTTTCCAGAAGGTTTTCAGCTCACTTTGCTCAGATCCATCAGAGGAATCACTATCTATGGCAGCTAGAGCCTTACAAAATGTGTTTCTTAAATAATAAGACTTGAAAGTCGAATTTACTCCAGATCTGTGGGCTGCAGGATGGATGTTGTGTTAGCAGGCATGAAAACATTAATATCATTGTACATCTCTATCAGAGCTCTTGGGTGGCTAACTGCATTGTCAGTGCACAGTAATAATTTGAAAGGAATCTTTTTTTTCTTTTCCTGAGCAGTAGGTAGCAACAGTGGGCTTAAAATATTCACTAAACCATGTTGTAAACGGATATGCTGTCACCAAGGCTTTGTTGTTCCGTTTATAGAGCACAGGCAGAGTAGATTGAGTGTAATTCTGAAGGCGTGTAGGATTTTCAGTATGGTAAATGAACACTGGCTTCAACTTTAAGTCACCAGCTGCATTAGCCCTTAAGCAGAGTCATTCAGTCCTTTGAAGCTGTGAAGCCAGGCACTGACTTCTCTTCTCTAGCTATGAAAGGCCTAGGTGGAATTTTCTTCCAATATAAGGCTGTTTCTTCTACATTGAAAATCTGTTGTTTAGTGAAGTCACATTCATTAATTACCTTAGCTAGATCTTCTGGATAACCTGCTGCAGCTTATACATCAGCACTTGCTGCTTTCACTTTGCAGTTTTATGATATGGAGACAGCGTATTTCCTTAAACCTCCTTAAACCAAACTCTGCTAGCTTCAAACTTTTCTTCTGCAGCTTCCTCATCCCTCTCAGCCTTTACTGAATTGGAAAGAGTTAGGACCTTGCTCTGGATTAGGTTTTGGCTTAAAGGAAAGTTGTGGCTGGCTTGATCTTCTATCCAAACCACTAAAATTTTCTCCATATCAGCAATAAGGCTGTTTCGCTTTCTTATCATTCACGTGTTCACTGGAGTAGCACTTTTAATTTCCTTTAAGAACTTTTCCTTTGCATTCACAACTTGGCTACCTGGATGAGGCCTAACTCTCATCCTATCTTGGCTTCAATATGCCTTCCTCATTAAGCTTAATCATTTCTAGCTTTCGATTTAAAGTGAGATGTGCAACTCTTCCCTTCACTTGATGACTTAGAGGCCATGGTACGGTTATTCACTGGCCTATTTCAATACTGTTGTGTCTCAGGGAATAGGGAGGTCTGAGGAGAGGGAGAGAACCAGGGGACCAGCCAATCAGTAGAGCAGTCAGAAGACACAGAACATTTATCAATTAAGTTTTATGTCTTATATGGGCAACGTCGTTCATGATGCCCCAAAACAACTGTAACAGTAACATCAAAGACCACTGACCACATATCAACAAAACAAATAATAATTTTAAAAGTTTGAAATACTGTGAGAATTACCAAAACGAAATACAGAGATGCAAAGTGAGCAAATGCTCTTGGAAAAATGGTGCCAACAAACAAGCTCCATGCACAGTTGTCACAAAACTTCAATTTGTGAAAAACACAAATTGTATCTGTGAACTGCAATAAAGCAAAGTACAATAAAATGAGGTACACCTATATCAATTTTTTTCCACCAAAATTTATCCAAGGCTTATTTATTTATCTGTTTAGTTTAAAATAGATCACTGTGGAGTCCAGGCCACTGAACTCTTTCTCCTGAATTACTACAGTAACCTGCTAATTAAAATTAACTTTTCCTTCATCCACCATTGTCCTTTCCAATTTTTCCCCACTCAACATTTAGTGATCTTTCTAATATACAGATCTGATTATATGAACCCCAGATTAAAACCTTTCAGTGCCTTTGCAAAGCACTGAGTATAAAAGCCAAATCTGCCCTATATGATCTGATCCCTATCGAACTCTCCAGCCTCCTTTTATACCACTGTGCCCCTTACTCGCTACACTCTAGCTATATTGGACTTGTCTCACTTCCTCAAACTCACAACGCTAGTGTAATTTAGATGCACCACCTCCATGCTCTCACAGTACCACGTACATACCTTTATTATAACATTTATTGTATTGTATTCACTGGTTTGTCTGTCTTGCTTCACTAGGATGTAACCTCCTCAGATGGCAGAGAGACCAAACTTTATTATCTTATCTTTGCACTCCTAGTTTCTAGCAGTACCCGACTCAATAAATGTTTGCTGAGGGACTGACTGAACAAATAAAGGAAAATAGAGATGACAGGTGGAAGAGGAACTAGGCTAGGAAAAGATAATATTTGTTTTCAAATATATTAAGTTTGAGGTGGTACCTGTTTAGTGGAATGGAAATGGGCAAGACTTAATAAAGAGATTGGGTCCGCAGATAATGATTTTATCCAATGACAGGACTAGTAACTGTTCTTAGAGGATTTAATAAGGTCTTTTTTTTTTAATGGTTGGAATGATGAGAACAGGGTTTTGAAATGCAACTTAAACTAAATCTAAATTTTAAAAAGGCATATGATTCTACAAGTTACAGAATGAAAACTGAAAAAATAATTTATAATTCAAACATTCTTAACTTATGTAAAATAATTTGATTATGCTATCATTCAGAGCATTATTAAACAAATTTGTATTATTACTTTACATTACCAGGGCCAAAAAAGGTAACTCTATTGGCTCCCTATCAAATTCAAGATATCAGATCACAAGAAACTGATTCTTACCACATTTAATACACTTAAATTTTCATCCAATTTTCTCTGCGTAACTAAGAGTCTGCCCATTAGGCACTGAGTTAATCTGAAAGTGTACAGGTGTTATTTTTATTACTGCTGTGCTTTTTGTTAATATTCTATGATTTTTAAGACTGACTTCTTAACCTTTACGATATATAAAATGAATATTTAAAACTGAAACTTGATCTTTTTTCTTGGTCATTAAATAAATTATTTTTGCCAAAAAAAATACTGCCTCCCCCAAATAATCTTTACTCTCTGCCAAGATTTAATATAGTGGCTGTTAATAATTGTGAAACTTGGTCTTATGAAGATACCCCAATGCCACCATAACCACACACCACCACCACACTTTCTTTTTCTTGAGACTATCTCATGGGTAAGCCTGTGGCATACGTGCACGTACACACTTTAATTTCAATGTCCTCTGGGCTGGAGACAAGATGGCGCAGTAGAAGGATTTAAGCTCACCTCCTCTCACGAAAACACCAAAATCACAACTAACTGCTGAATGATCATCAACAAAAAGGACTCAGACCTACCAAAAGTGATATTCTACACCCCAAAACAAAGAAGCCACAACGAGATAGTAGGAGGGGCACTTTCACAACATGATCAAATTCCATACCCACTGGGTGCGCAACCCACAAACTGGAAAATAATTATATTGCAGAGGTCCTCCCACAGGGTGAGAGTTCCAAGTCCCATGTCAGGCTCCCCAGCCTGGGAGTCTGATATCGCAAGGAGGAGCCCCCAGAGCATTTGGCTTTGAAGGCCAGTGGGGCTTGAGTGCAGGAGCTCCACAGGTCTGAGGAAACAGAGACTCCACTCTTGGAGGATGTACACAAGTTTTCACATGCACTGGGACCCAGGGCAAAACAGTGACTCCATAGAAACCTGGGCCAGACCTACCTGCGGGTTATGGAGGGTCTCCTGTGGAGGCAGGGGTCAGCTCCGGCTCACTGTGGAGTCAAGGACACTGGTGGTGGATGCTCCAGGGAACACTCATCAGCATGAGCTCTCCTGGAGGTCACCATTTTGGCACTGAGACCCGGCCCCACCAACAGTCTGCAGGCTCCAGTGCTGGGACGCCTCAGTCCAAACAACCAACAGGGTGGGAACACAGCTCCACCCATCAGCAGACAGGCTGCTTTAAGTTGGCCTGAGCAAACAGCCACCTAGAAACACACCCCTTGACACGACCCTGCACACCAGAGGGACAAGATGCAGCTCCACCCATCAGTGGGCAGGCACCAGCCCCTCCCACCAGGAAGCCTGCACAAACCCCTGGACCAACTTCATCCACCAGGGGGCGGACACTAGAACCAAGAAGAACTACAATCCTAAAGCCTGAGGGATGGAGACCACAAACAGAGGAAGTTAAACAAAATGAGATGGCAGAGAAATAGGTCACAGACGAAGGAAGAAGATAAAACCACGGAAGAAAAACTAAGTGAAGCAGAGATAGGCAATCTACCTGAAAAAGAATTCAGAAGTAATGATAGTAAACATGATCCAAGATCTCATGAAATGAATGGTGCACAGACTGAGGATACAAGAAATGTTTAATAAAGAGCTAAAAGCTTTAAAGAGCAAACAGAAATGAACAATACAATAACTGAAGTGAAAAATATGCTAGAAGGAATCAATAGCAGAATAAATGAGGCAGAAGACCGAATAAGTAAGCTGGAAGACAGATTGGTAGAAATCACTGCTGCCGAACGGAACAAAAGAAAAAGAATGAAAAGAAATAAAGACAATCTCAGACACCTCTGGGACAACATTAAATGCATCAACATTTGCATCATAGGGGTCCCAAAAGGAGAAAAGAGAGAGAAAGGGACTGAGAAAATATCTGAAGAGATAATAGCTGAGAACTTCTCTAACATGGGAAAGGAAACACTCACTCAAGTCCAGGAATCACAGAGTCCCATACAGGATTAACTCAAGGAAGAACACACTGAGACACCTATTAGTCAAATTGACAATAATTAAAGACAAAGAGAAAAATTTTTAAATCTTTTAAAATATTAAAAGATAAGGGAAAAAGCAACAAATAACATACAAGGGAATCCCCATACGGTTATCAGCTGATTTTTCAGCAGAAATTCTTCAGGCCAGAAGGGGAGTGGAATGATATACTTAAGATACATATGTTCAGATTTGACAGAGAAATCAAAAGCTTTACAGACAAGCAAAAGTTAAGAGAA
Source organism: Delphinapterus leucas (assembly GCF_059928025.1). NCBI lineage: Eukaryota > Metazoa > Chordata > Mammalia > Artiodactyla > Monodontidae > Delphinapterus > Delphinapterus leucas. The sequence continues at coordinate 85,748,955 of NC_143137.1, read as the reverse complement.
TTCAGCGCCACTAGATCAGCTTTGCAACAAATGCTAAAGGAACTTCTGTATACAGAAAAGGCCACAATTAGAAACAAGAAAACTAACAAATGGGAAAGGCAAACATAGAATAAAGGTAGGAAATCATCCACACACAAATATGACATCAAAACCAGCAATCGTGAGAAGAGGACAGTACAAATTCAGGATATTGGAAATGCATTTGAAACTAAGAGACCAGAAACTTAAAACAATCTTATATATACATAGATTGCTATATCAAGACCTCATGGTAATTTCAATGTCCTTCTCAATGCCATTCTGGTTAAGATTTTAAAAAGTTTGCCAGCATTAATTTTTTTTACTATATAATTATCTATACCATACATATTTTTTTAAGTAGTATCAGCCATTAATACATCCACAGGTAATTAGAAAAAATGTGGAAAAGCTCTTCACATTTCTGGAATTGAGAATTTGTACTAAAAGGTCAGGTTGTACTAAAAGATCAAGTTTACAATGTGCATAATACCAAACCAAACTCCTATTTATTATAATCATACAAAATTAACTTTACATCTTACACTGTAATATATGTATTTACAGTTGGCCCTTGAACAACACAGGTTTGACCTATGCAAATCCACTTATACACAGATTTTTTCAATAAATACATACGATAGTACTACACGATCTGCAGTTGGTTGAATCTACAGATGTGGAACCACAAATATGGAGGGCTGACTGCAAAGTTACAGGTGGATTTTCGACTGCCCTGGGGCAGGGGACCAGTGTCCCTAACCCCTCTGTAGTTCAAGGGTCAACTGTAGTTGATTTTCAAGTCCAAGAATTAGAAAGCAGCTGTGCCAAAAAAGAAAAAAAAAATTTTAATGGTTTTCAGATTTTTGATTATGGTAAAAAACACATAAAATAAAATTTGCCATTTTAACTACTTTTAAGTTTACAGTTTAGCAGTGTTAAGTATATTCATATTGTTGTGCAATAGATCTCCAGAACTTTTTCATCTTGCAAAACTGAAACTTCATACCTGCTGAACAACTCATTTTCCTCTCCCTGTACTTTGTTTCCTTAGATATCTTGTATAAATGCAATCATACATTATTTGTCTTTTTTGTGATTGGCTTATTTCACTTAGCATAGTGTCCTCAAGGTACATCCATGTTGTAGCATGTGACAGGATTTCCTTCCTTTTTAAGGCTGAACAGTATTCCATTGTATGTTTATATATCACATTTCATTTTTGCTTTCATCCATCAATAGACATTTGGGGTGCTTCTACCTCTTGGCTACTGTGAATAATGCTGCTATGAATATGAGTGTGCAAATATCTCTTTGATAGGGAAGTTTTTCAAATAAATTTTATCTAATGACTATTCACTATCCAGGAATAGTGAGTGCTTCAAACTAAATGTCTGCAATTGTGTTACTGATAAACAGTTGGAAGAAAAAAGTGTCAAACGCCAACATGTGACAATGGAAAGGAATAAAGACTAAAACTTCAGTTAAATGTAGCATATTTCTACTCATAGATGGACAATGACTATTCACCTTACATAGCAAAATGCAGCCTCCTTACCAGTAATTATTATACCGTCATCTTTATGAGCTTCATCCATTTCTTCAACATGGACTTCTGAGTTCACATCAATCTCTTTCCCTGATAACTGTAAATAAGCTTGAAGAGAAGATGCAACCTTGACAAGAACAGATCCTGTGATAAATTTAAAGGAGAGCTTATTAATGCAAAGAAATAAAAAGTACTAGAGCCTATTATAAAAAATGATTGAACAGGTAGCACTGCTCCTGATACACTGTCTTTACTCATCAGCTTATTTTATTTAAATAGCTGTACCTTTTCCTTACTCCCAGGTATTCCCAAGGCATTCACAGTATCTTCTGTCAAGAATATGAGTCATTAGGACATCATGAACTACTATTTCTCTTTTTGCCAACAGCCCTTCTCAGCTCATCCAATACCAGAAAAGTGAAGAGTTTAATACACATGCAGCTTATAGACAGAATTTACCATTAATTGAGCATTTACTAAGAGCCAAACACCTTCATTATATTATCTTTTAATTTCTCTCTCAACTTTATGAGGTATTATTATAATTCCGATTTTACAGATAAGAACTTGCTCAAGTTTCCACTACAGCTACTGCTGGAATCAAGGTCCATTTCAATGACAACAAACCTATGCTCTTAACCATTGTCGTGTTTCATACACTGCTACCTCATTGTATTACAGGACTTGTAACCTCACTGATTATTATAATACAACCAGAACCCTGAGCTCTTGTGCTTTCAGTGGTACCTTATTTGGTTGGGGGTGTGGAGAGGGCGATAACAAAAATTTAAAACGGAAATATTTATATTTCAACTAACATTTCTTTTTAATGGATTACAGAATTTTGGGTACCTGAAGCAAGACACTCAACTTTATTTCATCTACAATCTTACAATAATTCAACTTCTAAAGGACGAAATAAGAAAAAGTACTCTGTTAGGAAGGAATCATTTTTCAAAACAATTATGTGGTTTGCAGTGCAAACTCACCAGTACACTCCTGTTTCAAGAGTTTTTCTTTCTCTATTTCTCATATATCAAATAAATAAGAGAGGTCTTTCCCATAAAACAGTAACCCCAACTCTGTGGACAAAGATGGTCAGGATGACATCCATTGTGAATGTTGTAAAGATTCCTTTTAGAAGGCATTTATTTATGGGTCTTTGTGTGCTTTCTAGTTTGGTGAACATCAGCTTAAGTTTCACTAAATAATTCCACATCTTCTCAGCCTTTCTAATGGGAGTTGGAAATCTGGGGTTAAGACTGATGAAGTTTCATATTTACTACTCAAAAAGGGGGGAACAAAGCACAAAAATACAATTGGTTTATCTTATTTAAAAAAGAAATTGCTTTTCAGGGTTTAAATGTAAACTACTAACAGGAGTTGCCCATAAAAACAGATATGAGAGCTTTAGGAAAATACAAAACAAAAACAAACCTGGAATATGTCAGGAGGAATAGAAGATACATGTTTTTTCTACCAAACATACTTTAAAAAGTAGAAAATAACAGATTTTAAAAACTTTTTCTAGGACATTACCTCTACATACATCAAATGTAATAATTTTATGAACATCTTTCTTTTCTGTTCTTAAATAAGGGATCTTAAATCTGTCAGAGTTTTTGTGGGGTTTTTTTTTTTTTTTTTTGCGGTACGCAGGCCCCTCCCGCCGCAGAGCACAGGCTCCAGACGCGCAGGCCCAGCGGCCATGGCCCACGGGCCCAGCCGCTCCGCGGCACGCGGGATCCTCCCGGACCGGGGCACGAACCCGTGTCCCCTGCACCGGCAGACGGACTCTCAACCACTGCGCCACCAGGGAAGCCCTGTCAGAGTTTTAAAAATGTTAAGCAATGCAGATAGTTCTATCCCCATCTCTCTCCACATCCTTAAAAAGCAAAAACTATCACTATTAAAACTCCATTCCTATTTATGAATGAAGAATTCTCACGACTTGAAAGCTTTCCCAAATGTCCCATCTCTAAGACTATCTTCTTTAGAAAGGAGAGCGCCTGTATGTCTTCAACCTCTTTTCACTTCAAAAACTGCTTCACGGTTATTGACATCAATACCATTTTTAAAAAATTAAAAAGTGAACTAATACTAACAACAGCATCATTAATTGAAGGGATACTATATACTAAGATTAGTGGCTTTATCAAGGACAATTTTTAAGTGGAAAAGTCAGTACTCAGATGCAGTTCTGACTCTCAAGCCATAACACAGCCTTTCTGAATGAATGAATAAGGTCACTATGTTAAGTTTCATAGGAAGAGAGGAAACAAGCATTGTGACATTCTTTTTCACTTGGCAAAATGGCCATAGGAGCTGAAAGGGCAGCCTAAGAGACTCAAGTAGCTGGCTCTTAAACCCTACAGCAAGACAGTGGCAGAGTTGGAAAGGATTCCAGATGTCTTTACTATTAAGCAATAGAATCCTGAATAACTTTCCATCACTCCAGAAAGTTACTGTTCCCAAGTGTAGTGAGAATTAGAGACCTGAATTAAGACAGAAATCTTTGTTTCCAGTTATCTTTAAGCTCCTGCCAGTATCATGGTCCCAATAGGAGAAAACACAAAATTGTAATCCCAATCAAGTCTTGCAACATCATATGCTATTTCAGTAAGTTACTGGAACAACAATCCAAATAATAGTTAAAAATAATTAAAGTGGATGAAGATTAGCAATGCTTTTTGTTTCACTTTTTTGCCCATCCATACAAAACAGGAAATAATTTTCATGTAAGAGCTGCTATTCAAAACTTTGTTTTTACTCTGTTACTAGTTACATTAAATGTAGTAATGTTTTTTCTCCTTGGGTCTTCATAATACAAGAAAGCAGTTATATGACCTTTTTTGACATTTACAAAATACCCTGAATAGTATTATTGAAGCTCTTAGAAATTTAGTGAGAACATAATATTATCCTATTTAAAAGGAAAAAAATATATGATCTTGAGAAATCAAAAAATACCTGTGTCTCAGCAATAACTTCAGTTTCAGACGTCTGTGTTTGTAGTTTTATTTTGACATTGACAAAGAGAGCCTCACTGGGCAAAAAGCTATTAAAAAGTGTTAAAACTTTAAATTTTAAAGTATTTAAAATTTAAACTTTAAGGTTTAAAGTATTTAAACTTTGCCAACATGGCAAAGAAATTACTAACAGCAGGAACAACTGGTCTCTGTGGAGGTTTTTTCCCTGTTATACACATAGCCTTGTTCTGGCTCATATGCAAGAGCTTTCAGACTTTCTCTAAAAAATTTTTTATACAGAGCTATGGTTCTTAACTTTCTGAACCCAGGTCACTTAAGCCACTATAGCCAAGCTACTCCAAGTACCCAAGTCACTTGCCAGCACGCACGTGTACATCTATGTGCATGCACGCACACAAAGACTTGTATATTCAGCCTTCAGATGATTAAAAAGTGTATAATTATTAATGAAAGACTTGGACTCTTAGAATAAGCTATTTGTATTAGAAATAAGATTACAGAAAGAGACACATCATAAGCCTGATACTACAAGAGACCAAGTCAATAATCACTTTAGAGGACCTTTTGGTGATACCTTTATTGCAGGATCACGCTTTTAAAAGTATTACTCTAGAGTAATGGCCTGAGAAGGTCCTCTTACAAGTTAGCAGGAAAGCTTCCAAAAGAATGTATGAGAGCACTTTCCCTCCAAAGAATATTCTATTTCCGACATAAAACTAAACTGAAAAAACCCAAACACTAACACTAAAAAATTCCACAATAACAGTCAATAAATTACAACATTTTTGTTTGTATTACAAAAGGAAAGATAGTCTTCATGGCCATCTGTTCCAAAAGTTTCAAAGATCACTGGTCTAGAGGGCTAGTATTCCAGTCTTTAAATCAGGTTCGAACAGAGAAAAATTTTATTGAAATCTCTATGTCAGTGTAGATAAGATAATTTGACCATCTGTTTCCTGAATGTTACATAAAACCTTCCTTACACCATATGTCAAAATAAAACATTCTACTTGGCTAACCTTTATGGGATTTCAATTCCACTTTTCCCAGTTGGCTGACATAAACATCTATGGCACCCTGATAAGTCGAGGCACTTAGACATCCAGAAGACGAATCTAGGAGGAAGGAAGAACCATAAGCATAATCGTCTTATTTGAGTAACTGAAATTATAAACTTGAAATAAAAGGCTCTACTTCAGCATTAGGGTAAGGAGCTAAGAGTCCTGCAAGGTTTTGTATTTTCCTTATAACTATACCATCTTTTGCTTTAAAATGAAAACAGAATCAGCAATCTGGAAATCTACAGCTGGATAACTAATAAGAAAATCCCTATGCTTGTAGTAATCTCCAAAACTTAACTCTAAACATGTTTACTCTAAAACCTAATGTGTAGGAAGGACAGTACACAAGCAATGACAGCCAAGACCATTAAGCACCATTGATACATTTAGTTTATTATCAACTTTCAATATTTACTAAAGAACTCTATTTCACGTACAGTCACATGTAAGTAGTAGCGAAGTTAACAAAAATCAAAACTCTTATATTTTCTCCTTTTAGCAAATTTGCTAGTACTAAAAAGTGCGGCTAATAGTGAAAGATTACTCTAGATAAGGTTTTGTTGCATTTCTTAGAGGGACAGAGATGGGGGGGAGGGAAGGAATGACCTGAAAAGTGGGTGAAGCTTGTTAATATCTAAATATTTCAAGTTTCTGGAATTGAACAGATTATCTTTAAGTCAGGGGAAGAAAATTACAATTAAGGTGGTCCTGATTTGACACTCAAATTTCCCTAGGTCAACAATGAACCCAGTTTTCAATCAGCCAACATTTCAAGTTCCAGGGAAAGCTGACAGTCAGATAAACAAGAGAATTATGTTGAAGAGTCAGTGCTAGGTAGCTTCTCCTTTTTCCTCCTCTCCCACAGCAACAGAACTTTCAGTTCAATATTCTATCTGATTGCCCTGAAAAGAGCAAAGCATATTTTTTTAGAGAGATCTCTTAAAAAGCATATTTTATCAGGAGGTTTTATTACTTCAAAGTAGAAACCAAGTAGGGACTATGGTGAAAATAATGCCAAAAATTACATTGTACTTTTTGCAAAATGTGAAGGAAAAAACATTTGTACACTCACAAAGGAGCCAACATTCTTCTTTACAATAAATGTTAAATGACTCTAAACAAAGACAAAAACTTGCAAAGAAACTGTTTAAAATGTGACTTCAAGATAATTTATAATAATTTATCTCTAACCTATAATCAAAATGCCATTTATCAGATCCAGTGTATTCAATTTTTAAGTGTCAAAACTGAAGCTGGGAAGTTAAGTCACTGGATATAAATGACAGAATAGCTGGACAAGGATGAATATTTCTCTTCTCAGGCACCAAGAGAAATTCCTTTAAAAATCTCTTACTACATCCTAAATAAGTCAAGTAAATATATATTACGGTAAAATAATGTGAACTACAAAGTGTCTATTATCCCAAATTGAACAAAGTAAAATATTTGAAACAACAGTTTAATTTCTTGCTTTCTCTAGGGGGAAAAAACCCACAAGATTTTTATATGGTTCATAAACAATACTTTTTATTTCTTTTCCCCTTCACATGGGACATAAACAACACCTAAATAATTATATCCTAAGCCACTAATTAATTACATCCTCATGTTATTGGTCTTGAGCTCTAATCATGGACCATCCACTGGAGGCTGTCAAAAAAATTAAAACTCAAGATGTGTTTTCAAAAGAGAAAGCAAACGTGGTATTTTAAAAGCTACGTAGCAAGACAAATACTAATTTTCTTTTATATTCTATAATACAAATCATTGGAAAGAAAAATTAATTATCAAGAGTCAAATTAAGGCTTCATTCACAGAATTTCATTTTTTGGAGACTCACAAAACAGAAAAATTCTATTATAGCTCTTGGAGGAAGACTTAAGGGAAATATGCATTAGAGATTAAGAAGTAAACAGAAAATTATTAGTCCAGACAGTGACTGGAATAAACTCCCACAAAGAGTTTTCTATCACCACAGTTTTGGACAAAGATTTTGTTCATCTGACAGAGACCACTGAGTTTTCCTGGAAAATTACAGAGACAAAAGAAAACCTGATGTCAACTACCAGCTAAACCTATATATAACCAAATAAATAGAAATTTGTGATATATGCTCTGCTATTAAGCAAAGAATAACAGCTAAGCTCAAAAGGCTAAAATTCCAAACTTTTCTATTTTCCTTCAGATAAAGGGAGAATTCTTTTGAAATTGTTCAAGGATGTTCAGAAAATTCTTCTGAATTTTTATAATTTCACCTCAAGTGTCAACATGTAGATAACTAAGGAACAGCAACACAAAAGATATTTCTTGATTTCTGCAACTTGATTCCTATACTTCCAAAGCTACACTAATTGCAAGAACAAGGAACGAATTTTATATATAGGATGTAAAGGATTTGCAAAGGCAGAATTTTAAGGTCACTTCAAGGAAAGTTTTCTAAATTAATGTCCTGCTTAGGTATTCTATGTTAGGGAGATAGCATATAGGAGGCTGGGCTTATGAGAGACACACAAGGCAACCCCTACTGCTCCCCACAGCCCCAAAAAAAACCTATGAAGATATTCTTTTTTAAAAGATATAATTACCAGTATACAGCTTTTGACAGTGCCTTCCAAAAGAGGCAACATAGGGCATGGAAAGTAAAGCTGGGTGAGCAACTTCTATTCCACCATTATCTACTATCAAGCTCTGCTTTCTCCTGTTGACTTTTTTTAAATGGAAGATGACCAGGTATTCCAGAAGAAGATATTATTTTTAAAAATATGAGTCTAGGTAAAATCAGGGTTTTGATATACATAATCAAAATTTTTATAGCACTTCAGCTTCTAAGAGTCCTCTATATGTATGGAAATTAGGAAGAACAGGGTTTGGGGATGTAGGTTAGAATGTATTTACAAAATCCAAGTGATTGATGAGATTACCTAAGAAGCTAATCAATTATATTATCTAAACTAGAATTAAAGAACCATAATTACACATATTCTTCTTAAAGGAATCATGGAGATGACACAATCCATTTTCCTGAAATCAGATAGTATAATACCTAAATCACCTCTAGTCTCATAATATTCCAATTTGATACAATTATATGGCCTCTTCTCTATATCCATTCCAATATTTTGAAGCCTCTGCTAATCTAACAAATTTCCCTCTCAGGTACCTAAATCACTTTTTGTTTCTTTGTAATTGTTTTGCTTCTACTGATCTCAATTTCTCAAAATCCAAGTTACTCAATTGACTTTAATTAGGGTGTCATGATTTGCAGAGTTGCCTTCAACTTTCTCCAGCAGATCTTTTACTCTAAGGAAAACACAAACCAATCAATCAAGAAATTTCAAATAAACATTACCCACTTGTCATCTTTGGGATCAAGGCATCAAACCCCAAATTTCTCCAGATTCTTAACAACAGTGGTTTTTAGACTCTACAGCAGGGTCGCCAAATTAGAGCCCCCCTCTTGTTTTTCTTAATAAAGTATTATTGTAACACAGACACAACTATTTGTTCCTATATTGTCAATGGCTGCTTTCATGTTAAAGTGAGAGAGGTCCATAGTACAGATAGACCGTGTGGCTCACAAAGTTTAAAAATTTTACTATCTGGCCTTTTATAGATAAAATCTGCTGCTCCTAGAGCAAAACATTTTGTTTTGAGTTTTTCTCCAAAAAAACCAAAATGTAAAATTTGATTCTATTTAAGACAAAGAGATTTACAAATGAAACCAGCCCTTTTTTTCTAAGGCTTCAGTAATGTACACAGATAGGTATACAATTCTTGCTTATAGAAATGAAAAAAGTTGTTGTCTTAAGGTAGTTCAAGCTTTTCATTGACCCTGATTGCTTACTGTTTTCTAGGGGTAATAGAGTTGCTTCCATCCAATTTACTAAAGTGAGAAATAGCACATCACCAAGCAGATAACTAGGACTTTGCTGACTTGCTTAAATATTATGTCAACTTTCTGTTTATTTGTTTAACCTCTTAAGCAGTATGCTATTATTAAACAAAAAACTTAGCAATGTTTTTTGACTTATGAAAGAGCTCGAGCGGGTTCTTGAAAAATTGTATGGCATCTCCTGACCCAGTTGTCAGCAGAAATGGGATGTATTCCCACGAATCAGTGACTTAGGTCCAGATATATGCAAAGGAAGAAACCTATCACAGGATCTAAACAGCTTTGACTTCTATATAAATGCTGGATGATTTCTGCTGTGCTCCTCTCTCACTTCCTCTCCCATTCTCTTTTCCTCCCTTCTTTTTCTGAATTAATGCTTGATATGAAAATATACATAATATTTTGAAATGACAGTACAATGTTTTACTCTTTTTTATTCATTTAATAAAATGTCAGGAATATCTTTCTATATTGTATACTATAGAGCTAGGTTATTATTATTGTTAAAGGCTGAGTAATATTCACTTTATGAATGTACCATACTATAATTATTCTCTTACTGGGAACAACTTAAAATGTATACGCTCTTTTGCTATCATAAACAAAGAGATAAATGCCCTCATGCATGTATCTTTATATCCTTACCAGATTTTTCCTTGAGATAAAGTTCTAAAAGAGGAAGTGCTAGAGCAAAGCAAATGTAGATACTTCCAATTCTGATATACATTTCCAAACTGACCTACAAAATGGTTGATCAATTCATACCTGAACTAACAACTGATAGGAATCTCTGTTTCACCATAACTTTCTCAACAATGGATATTATCAATGTTTTAAATCATGACTGTTTATATTTAGATGTTTTGGATTAGCAGTAAGGTGGAACAACATTGTACATATATATGGACTATTTCTCCTGTGAACTGCTTGTTCATGTTTATCCATGTTCCCATCCCACTGATTGTTCCTTTTCTTCTCATTTGTTGTATGTACATATGGATGGAGATTTTATATATATGTATCAGATATCTTTCTAGTTTGTTACCTGTCTTTTATTCTGGTTTATATATATATATATATATATTTTTTTTTTTTTTTTTTTTTTTTTGTGCGTTACGCGGGCCTCTCACTGTTGTGGCCTCTCCCGTTGCGGAGCACAGGCTCTGGACGCACAGGCTCAGCGGCCATGGCTCACGGGCCCAGCCGCTCCGCAGCATGTGGGATCCTCCCGGACCGGGTCACGAACCCACGTCCCCTGCATCAGCAGGCGGACTCCCAACCACTGCGCCACCAGGGAAGCCCTCTGGCTTATATTTTATTCATACAGAAAAAAAAAATCAATCAACTCAGAATTATATACCTAATGATAATATTCTTCCAAAAAGAAGGCAAAATGAAGACATTTTTGATGAGAGAAAACTAAGAGAATTTATTGCCAGCAGACTTGGACTGACTATAAGAAATGCTAAGGAAATGATACCATTTGTAAAATCATATTTTCAGGAAGAATAAAGAGTACTGGAAATGGTAAATATCTATATAAATATAAAATATTACTTTCCTCTCTTTTAAGTTCTTTAAAATACATATAACAATATAAAGCAAAAGTCTTATCAATGAATCAATATTAAGGCATCTATAATATATGTAGATATAAGATAGCCTATACTATAAAGAACAAGAACAGGTAAATGGATCTATCTGGTTGCAAGTCTTGTGCATTTTATATGAAGTGGCATAATATTAATTCTAAATAGACTGAGAAAAGTTAAATTTCTATATTGAAATCACTGGAAACTCCAATAAAAATGCAAACAGGTATAGCTAAAAAGTCAAAAGGAAAATTAAAATGGAATTCTGAAAAATATCCAATTAATGCAAAAGAAGTCAAAAAAAGGGAGGAAGAAAGAAACAAAAATAGAAGGGACAAAATAAAATAAATAACAAAATCATAGACCAATACCCAACCATAACAATAATCATACTAAATGCTAATGGACTACACACGCCAATTAAAAGACAGAAAATTCTAGGGACTTCCCTGGTGGCACAGTGGTTAAGAATCCACCTGCCAATGCAGGGAACACGAGTTTGATCCCTGGTCTGGGAAGATCCCACATGCTGCAGAGCAACTAAGCCTGTGCACCGCAACTACTGAGCCTGCACTCCAGAGCCCACAAGCCACAACTACTGAGCCCGCGAACCACAACTACTAAAGCCCGCATGCCTAGAGCCCATGCTCTGCAACAAGAGAAGCCACCACAATGAGAAGCCTGTACACCGCATTAAAGAGTAGCCCCAGCTCACCGCAACTGGAGAAAGCCCACACACAGCAACGAAGACACAACGCAGCCAAAAATAAATTAATTTAAAAAAATTTTTTAAAAAGATAGAATTCTAAAAATGAATTAAAAAAAAGCAAGTTCCAACCATATGCTATGTATAAAAGATGCTTTTTTAAGCATAAAGACCGACTGAGAGTTAATGGACAGAAAAAGATACACCACGCTAACGTTTAGCATAAGGTGGCAAGAGTGCCTTTATTATTATTAACATTAAGCATAAGCAGGAAAGAGTGCCTTTATTATGATTAGACAAAGTAGATTCAAGACAACGAATATTACCTAAGATAAAGAAAGACATTTTATCATGACAAAAGGTTTAATTCACCAGGAAGACATAACAATCATGAATACGTATGTACCTAAATAACAGAGATTCAAAAGCCAAACGTAAAGCTGACAGAATGAGTTGAAAACTTTAACCCCTTCTCTCAGCAGCTGATACAACTAGAACAACAACAAAAAAATCATTGCATTACACATCATTTTAAGGGCATGTAGCACTAGGCTAGAACCACAGGCCGGATGATAAAATAAATCATAATAAATGTAAGACAACTGAAATCACACAGAGTATGTTCTCTAACCAGAATGAAATTTAGTTAGAAATCAATAAAAACAAGAGATCTAGAAAAATCTTAAATATATGAAAATTAAACAAGAGACTTGTACAGACCAAAGATGAAATCACAAGCAAAATTTAAAATCTTTTAAAATGAAAAATAATGAAAAATGCAACATTCCAAAATTTGGGGATGCACTGCTTAAAAGAACTTATCATTTAAAAACTAATATTAACAAAATGTAAATCAATGACCTAACATTTTACCTGAAGAAGCTAGAGAAGAGCAAAGGAAATTCAAGGTAAATAAAAGGAAGAACAAAATAAAGAGCAAAAATCAATAAATTAGAAAACAAACAACAGAGAAATTAACAAAGTGAAAAGTTGGTTCTTTGAAAAGATCAACAAAATTGATAAAGTCTAGCCTCATTAATCAGGAAAAAGAGAATATAAATATCAATATCAGGAATGAAACAGGGGGTATCAGTATAGTTCCTATAGGCATAAAAATGAGTGTAAGGGAATACTATGAACATTATGTGAACAAATTTGACAATTTAATGAAATAGACAAACCCCTTCAAAATACCACTTACCAAAATGTAATACCAGATAAAACAGAAATAGAATAACAGAATATCTATTAACAAAATTTAATTCATTATCAACAACATTCCTATTTGCAAGGAAGGTTTCACTGGTGAATTCTATCTAATATTTAAGGAAGAAATTATACGAATCTTACATAAATTTAGAAAAGAGAAGGGAGGGAATCTATTCAACTTCATTTTATAAGGACAGCAAAATCCTAAAGCAAAACCTACAGAGATTTTACAAAATAAAAAATTACAGATCAACATTCATCATAAACATGAATGCAAAAATCCTTGACAAAATATTAGCAACACAAACCCAACAATGTATAAAAAGGATAATAAATCATGATTAGGTACAGTTTATTCCAGGAACACAAGGTTGGTTAACATGCAAAAATCAATGTAGTTGATCATATTAATAGAGTAAAAAAAGAATAAAACACGCAATCATTTCAATAAATACAGAAAATGCATTTGACAAAATTCAACAACCATTCATGATCAAAGAAAAGAAAAAAACTTTCAGAAAACTAATAATAAAAAAGAATTTCCTCAGTCTGGTAAAGAACATCTAGAAAAAGCCTGTATAGCTAACATCACACCTGAAAGGTAAAACAATGAATGCATTCCCTCTAATATTGTATACTAGGATTGGGAACAAGAGTAAGGAATCCTACTTTCACCACTACTATTCAATATCGTACTGAAGAACCTAGCCAGCCTAATAAGGCAAAAGAAAAAAAAAAGGAATACAGATTGGAAAGAAAGCGGTAAAACTGTATTAATTTGCAAATGGAGTGACTGCCTACATAGAAAAGAATTCTGCATTCTAAAAAATATGCTATTAGAACAAATAAATTTAGCAAGGTCACAAGATATATGGTACATGTATAAAAATCAATTGTATTTTGTATATACCAGCAGCAGACCATTAGAAAATGAAATTTTCTAAAATTCCATTTATAATAGGGTCAAAAACACAAATAAATTTAACAAAAGATGTGTCAGACCTCTACACTGGAAACTACAAAACAAGATGACAGAAATTAAAGATATATATAAATGAAGAATTACACTATGTTCATGAATTGAAAGACTCAATTTTTGTGAGTGTCTCCTCTCTCCAAACTGATACGGTACAATTCCAAATATAATTGCAACTGGATTTTTGGTAAAAAATTGACTAGCTAATCTTAAATTTTATATAGAAAATCAAATTCAAAACACTTTTAAAGAAGAACAGGGACTTCCCTGGTGACACAGTGGTTAAGAATCTGTCTGCCAATGCAGGGCACACGGGTTCGATCCCTGGTCCGGGAAGATCCCACATGCCATGGAGCAACTAAGCCCGTGCACCACAACTAATGAGCCAGTGCTCTAGAGCCCACGAGCCACAACTACTGAAGCCCGTGCACCTAAAGCCTGTGCTCCACAGCAAGAGAAGCCAGTGCAATAAGAAGCCCACGCACTGCAAGAAAGAGTAGCCCCCGCTCATCGCAACTAGAGAAAGCCCATACACAGCAGTGAAGACCCAACGCAGCCAAAAGTAAATAAATAAAATAAATTAAAAAAAAGAACAAATTTGGAAAAATACCTGTTTTAGAGACTTACTATTTTTTTTTATTTTATTGAAGTATAGTTGATTTACAATGTTGTGTTAATTTCTGCTGTCAAGTGACTCAGTTATACATATATATATTCTTTTTCATATTCTTTTCCAATATGGCTTATCACAGGTTATTGAATATAATTCTCTGTACTATACAGTAGGACCTTGTTGTTTATCCATCCTATATATACTAGTTTGCATCTGCTAATCCCAAAGAGACTTACTGTTATAAAGCTACAATAATCAAGACTGTGTGGTACTAGCCTAAGAACTGACAAATAGATCAATGAAACAGGAGAGACAGAACAGAAATAGATCCATACTTACACAGTCATTTGATTTCAGACAAAGATATGGAAGTAATCCATTGGAGAAAGGAAGTTTTTTCAACAAATGGTGATGTAAAACTAGGTATTCATATGGGAAAAAATGAATCTTGATTCCTAACTCACAACAAATACGAAAATTAGAGATGGATCAAAGGTAAGGGGGGGGACCTTGAAGATGGCGGAAGAGTAAGACGCGGAGATCGCCTTCCTCCCCACGGATACACCAGAAATACATCTACACGTGGAACAACTCCTACAGAACACCTACTGAAGGCTGGCAGAAGACCTCAGACCTCCCAAAAGGCAAGAAACTCCCCACGTACCTGGGTAGGGCAAAAGAAAAAAAGAAAAAACAGAGACAAAAGAATAAGGACGGCACCTGCGCCAGTGGGAGGGAGCTGTGAAGGAGGAAAAGTTTCCACACACTAGGAAGCCCCTCCGCGGGCGGAGACTGCGGGAGGCGGAGGGGGGGGCTTCGGGACCGAGGAGTAGTGCACAGCGACGGGTGCGGAGGGCAAAGCGGGGAGATTCCCGCACAGAGGATCGGTGCCGACCGGCACTCACCAGCCCGAGAGGCTTGTCTGCTCACCCGCCCGGGCGGGCGGGGCTGCGAGCTGAAGCTCGGGTTTCGGTTTTGGACGGAGCGCAGGGAGAGGACTGGGGTTGGCGGCTTGAACATAGCCTGAAGGGGTTAGTGCACCACGACTAGCCGGGAGGGAGTTCGGGGAAAAGCCTGCACCTGCCGAAGAGGCAAGAGACTTTTTCTTCCCTCTTTGTTTCCTGGTGCGCGAGGAGAGGGGTTTAAGAGCGCTGCTTAAAGGAACTCCAGAGACGGGCGCGAGCCGCGGCTAAAAGCGCGAACCCCAGAGACGGGCGCGAGCCGCGGCTAAAAGCGCGAACCCCAGAGACGGGCGCGAGCCGCGGCTAAAAGCGCGGACCCCAGAGACGGGCGGGAGACGCTAGGGCTGCTGCTGCCGCCACCAAGGGGCCTGTGTGCGGGCGCAGGTCACTCTCCACACCCCTCTTCCGCGGAGCCTGTGCAGCCCGCCACTGCCAGGTTCCCGGGAACCAGGGACAACTTCCCCGGGAGAACGCACGGCGGGCCTCAGGCTGCTGCAACGTCACGCCGGCCTCTGCCGCAACGTCACGCCGCCTCTGACGCCGCAGGCCCGCCCCGCACGCAGTGCCCCTCCTTCCCCCCCCTCACCCCCGGCCTGAGTGAGCCTGAGCCCCCGAATTAGCGGCCCCTTTAACCCTTTCCTGTCTGAGCAAAAAACAGACGCCCTCCAGCGACCTACACGCAGAGGCAGGGCCAAATCCAAAGCTGAGCTCCTGTGAGCTGTGAGAACAAAGAAGAGAAAGGGAAATCTCCCCCAGCAGCCTCAGAAGCAGCGGATTAAAGCTCCACAATCAACTTGATATACCCTGCATCTGTGGAATACCTGAATAGACAAGGAATGATCCCAAATTGAAGAGGTGGAATTTAGGAGCGAGATCTATGATTTTTTTCCCTTTTCCTCTTTTTGTGAATGTGTACGTGTATGCTTATGTGTGAGATCTTGTCTGTATACTCTTCCTTCCACCATTTGTCCTAGGGCTCTATCCGTCCATGGTTTTTAAAAAAAAAATTTTTTTTCTCAATAACTTTAATTGTAATAACTTTATTATACTTTACCGTCGTTCCTTCTTTCTTTCTTTCTTTCTTTCCGTCCTTCCCTCCTTTAGACAACGAATCACCCCAAATTGAGGAGGTGGTCTCTGAGAGCAAGATTTATGATTTTTCCCCCTCTACCTCTTTTTGTGAAGGTGTATGTGTATGCTTCTGTATAAGATTTTCTCTGTATAGCTTTGCTTCCAACATTTGTCCTAAGGTTCTATCCGTCCCTCTTTTTTTTTTTTTTTTTTCTAAATATTTTTTAATTCAATAAATATATTATACTTTATTTTATTTTTACTGTATCTTCTTTCTTTCTGTCTTTTTTCCTTCTTTCCCTCCTTCCTTCCTTCCTTCCTTCCTCCCTCCCTCCTTTCTTTCCTTCTTTGCTTCTTTCTTCCTTCCTTCCTTTCCTCCTTTCCTTCTTTCTTTCCTCATACATCTACTAATTCTCTCTACTTTTTCTCCCTTTTATTCTGAGCCGTGTGGATGAAAGGCTCTTGGTGCTCCAGCCAGGAGTCAGGGCTCTGCCTCTGAGGTAGGAGAGCCAACTTCAGGACACTGGTCAACAAGAGACCTCCCAGCTCCACATAATATTAAACGGTGGAAATCTCCCAGTGACATCCATCTTAACACCAGCACCCAGCTTCACTCAACGACCAGCAAGCCACAGTGCTAGACAACCTATGCCAAACAACTAGCAAAACAGGAACACAACCCCACCCATTAGCAGAGAGGCTGCCTAAAATCATAATAAGGCCACAGACACCCCAAAACACACCACCAGACGTGAACCTGCCCACTAGAGAGACAAGATCCAGCCTCATCCACCACAACACAGGCACTAGTCCCCTCCACCAGGAAGCCTACACAACCCACTGAGACAACCTTAGCCACTGGAGACAGACATCAAAAACAACGGGAACTACGAACGTGCAGCCTGCAAAAAGGAGACCCCAAACACAGTAAGATAAGCAAAATGAGAAGACAGAAAAACACACAGCAGATGAAGGAGCAAGATAAAAATGCACCAGACCTAACAAATGAAGAGGAAATAGGCAGTCTACCTGAAAAAGAATTCAGAATAATGATAGTAAGGATGATCCGAAATCTTGGAAGTAGA
Source organism: Delphinapterus leucas (assembly GCF_059928025.1). Lineage (NCBI taxonomy): Eukaryota > Metazoa > Chordata > Mammalia > Artiodactyla > Monodontidae > Delphinapterus > Delphinapterus leucas. Next base: position 85,731,231 of record NC_143137.1, on the reverse strand, counting down.
ATGGACAAAATGCAAGAAGCAGTTAACAAGGACCTAGAAGAAATAAAGGTGAAACAAGCAATGATGAACAACGCAATAAATGAAATTAAAAGTACTCTAGATGGGATCAATAACAGAATAACTGAGGCAGAAGAACGGATAAGTGACCTGGAAGATAAAATAGTGGAAATAACTACTGCAGAGCAGAATAAAGAAAAAAGAATGAAAAGAACTGAGGACAGTCTCAGAGACCTCTGGGACAACATTAAACGCACCAACATTCGAATTATAGGGGTTCCAGAAGAAGAAGAGAAAAAGAAAGGGACTGAGAAAATATTTGAAGAGATTATAGTTGAAAACTTCCCTAATATGGGAAAGGAAATAGTTAATCAAGTCCAGGAAGCACAGAGAGTCCCATACAGGATAAATACAAGGAGAAATACGCCAAGACACATATTAATCAAACTGTCAAAAATTAAATACAAAGAAAGCATATTAAAAGCAGCAAGGGAAAAACAGCAAATAACACACAAGGGAATCCCCATAAGGTTAACAGCTGATCTCTCAGCAGAAACCCTACAAGCCAGAAGGGAGTGGCAGGACATACTGAAAGTGATGAAGGAGAAAAACCTGCAACCAAGGCTACTTTACCCAGCAAGGATCTCATTCAGATTTGATGGAGAAATTAAAACCTTTACAGACAAGCAAAAGCTGAGAGAGTTTAGCACCACCAAACCAGCTTTACAGCAAATGCTAAAGGAACTTCTCTAGACAAGGAACACAAGAGAAGGAAAAGACCTATAATAACGAACCCAAAACAATATAGAAAATGGGAATAGGAACATACATATCGATAATTACCTTAAATGTAAATGGACTAAATGCTCCCACCAAAAGACACAGATTGGCTGAATGGATACAAAAACAAGACCCTTATATATGCTGTCTACAAGAGACCCACTTCAGACCTAGAGACACATACAGACTGAAAATAAGGGGATGGAAAAAGATATTCCATGCAAATGGAAACCAAAAGAAAGCTGGAGTAGCAATTCTCATATCAGACAAAATAGACTTTAAAATAAGGACTATTACAAGAGACAAAGAAGGACACTACATAATGATCAAGGGATCGATTCAAGAAGAAGATATAACAATTGTAAATATTTATGCACCCAACATAGGAGCACCTCAATACATAAGGCAAATACTAACAGCCATAAAAGGGGAGATTGACAGTAACACATTCATAGTAGGGGACTTTAACACCCCACTTTCACCCATGGACAGATCATCCAAAATGAAAATAAATAAGGAAACACAAGCTTTAAATGATACATTAAACAAGATGGACTTAATTGATATTTATAGGACACTCCATCCAAAAACAACAGAATACACATTTTTCTCAAGTGCTCATGGAACATTCTCCAGGATAGATCATATCTTGGGTCACAAATCAAGCCTTGGTAAATTTAAGAAAATTGAAATTGTATCAAGTATCTTTTCTGACCACAACGCCATGAGACTAGATATCAATTACAGGAAAAGATCTGTAAAAAATACAAACACATGGAAGCTAAACAATACACTACTTAATAATGAAGTGATCACTGAAGAAATCAAAGAGGAAATAAAAAAATACCTAGAAACAAATGACAATGGAGACACAACGACCCAACACCTATGGGATGCAGCAAAAGCAGTTCTAAGGGGGAAGTTTATAGCAATACAAGCCCACCTTAAGAAGCAGGAAACACCTCGAATAAACAACCTAACCTTGCACCTCAAGCAATTAGAGAAAGAAGAACAAAAAAACCCCAAAGCTAGCAGAAGGAAAGAAATCATAAAAATCAGATCAGAAATAAATGAAAAAGAAATGAAGGAAACGATAGCAAAGATCAATAAAACTAAAAGCTGGTTCTTTGAGAAGATAAACAAAATAGATAAACCACTAGCCAGACTCATCAAGAAAAAAAGGGAGAAGACTCAAATCAATAGAATTAGAAATGAAAAAGGAGAAGTAACAACTGACACTGCAGAAATAAAAAAAATCATAAGAGATTACTACAAGCAACTCTATGCCAATAAAATGGACAATCTGGAAGAAATGGACAAATTCTTAGAAATGCACAACCTGCCAAGACTGAATCAGGAAGAAATAGAAAATATTAACAGACCAATCACAAGCACTGAAATTGAAACTGTCATTAAAAATCTTCCAACAAACAAAAGCCCAGGACCAGATGGCTTCACAGGTGAATTCTATCAAACGTTTAGAGAAGAGCTAACACCTATCCTTCTCAAACTCTTCCAAAATATAGCAGAGGGAGGAACACTCCCAAATTCCTTCTACGAGGCCACCATCACCTTGATACCAAAACCAGACAAGGATGTCACAAAGAAAGAAAACTACAGGCCAATATCACTGATGAACATAGATGCAAAAATCCTCAACAAAATACTAGCAAACAGAATCCAACAGCACATTAAAAGGATCATACACCATGATCAAGTGGGGTTTATTCCAGGAATGCAAGGATTCTTCAATATACGCAAATCTATCAATGTGATAAACCATATTAACAAATTGAAGGAGAAAAACCATATGATCATCTCAATAGATGCAGAGAAAGCTTTCGACAAAATTCAACACCCATTTATGCTAAAAACACTGCAGAAAATAGGCATAGAGGGAACTTTCCTCAACATAATAAAGGCCATATATGACAAGCCCACAGCAAACATCATCCTCAATGGTGAAAAACTGAAAGCATTTCCACTAAGATCAGGAACAAGACAAGGTTGCCCACTCTCACCACTCTTATTCAACATAGTTTTGGAAGTTTTAGCCACAGCAATCAGAGAAGAAAAGGAAATAAAAGGAATCCAAATCGGAAAAGAAGAAGTAAAGCTGTCACTGTTTGCAGATGACATGATACTATACATAGAGAATCCTAAAGATGCTACCAGAAAACTACTAGAGCTAATCAATGAATTTGGTAAAGTAGCAGGATACAAAGTTAATGCACAGAAATCTCTGGCATTCCTATATACTAATGATGAAAAATCTGAAAGTGAAATCAAGAAAACACTTCCATTTACCATTGCAACAAAAAGAATAAAATATCTAGGAATAAACCTACCTAAGGAGACGAAAGACCTGTATGCAGAAAATTATAAGACACTGATAAAAGAAATTAAAGATGATACAAATAGATGGAGAGATATACCATGTTCTTGGATGGGAAGAATCAACATTGTGAAAATGACTCTACTACCCAAAGCAATCTACAGATTCAATGCAATCCCTATCAAACTACCACTGGCATTTTTCACAGAACTAGAACAAAAAATTTCACAATTTGTATGGAAACACAAAAGACCCCGAATAGCCAAAGCAATCTTGAGAACGAGAAAAGGAGCTGGAGGAATCAGGCTCCCTGACTTCAGACTATACTACAAAGCTACAGTAATCAAGACAGTATGGTACTGGCACAAAAACAGAAAGATAGATCAATGGAACAGGATAGAAAGCCCAGCGATAAACCCACGCACATATGGACACCTTATCTTTGATAAAGGTGGCAGGAATGTACAGTGGAGAAAGGACAGCCTCTTCAATAAATGGTGCTGGGAAAACTGGACAGGTACATGTAAAAGTATGAGATTAGATCACTCCCTAACACCATACACAAAAATAAGCTCAAAATGGATTAAAGACCTAAATGTAAGGCCAGAAACTATCAAACTCTTAGAGGAAAACATAGGCAGAACACTCTATGACATAAATCATAGCAAGATCCTTTCTGACCCACCTCCTAGAGTAATGGAAATAAAAACAAAAATAAACAAATGGGACCTAATGAAACTTCAAAGCTTTTGCACAGCAAAGGAAACCATAATCAAGACCAAAAGACAACCCTCACAATGGGAGAAAATATTTGCAAATGAAGCAACTGACAAAGGATTAATTTCCAAAATTTACAAGCAGCTCATGCAGCTCAATAACAAAAAAACAAACAACCCAATCCAAAAATGGGCAGAAGACCTAAATAGACATTTCTCCAAAGAAGATATACAGAATGCCAACAAACACATGAAAGAATGCTCAACATCATTAATCATTAGAGAAATGCAAATCAAAACTACAATGAGATATCATCTCACACCAGTCAGAATGGCCATCATCAAAAAATCTAGAAACAATAAATGCTGGAGAGGGTGTGGAGAAAAGGGAACACTCTTGCACTGCTGGTGGGAATGTGAATTGGTTCAGCCACTATGGAGAACAGTATGGAGGTTCCTTAAAAAACTACAAATAGAATTACCATATGACCCAGCAATCCCACTACTGGGCATATACCCTGAGAAAACCATAATTCAAAAAGAGTCATGTACCAAAATGTTCATTGCAGCTCTATTTACAATAGCCCGGAGATGGAAACAACCTAAGCGCCCATCATCGGATGAATGGATAAAGAAGATGTGGCACATATATACAATGGAATATTACTCAGCCTTAAAAAGAAATGAAATTGAGCTATTTGTAATGAGATGGATAGACCTAGAGTCTGTCATACAGAGTGAAGTAAGTCAGAAAGAAAAAGACAAATACCGTATGCTAACGCATATATATGGAATTTAAGGGGAAAAAAAATGTCATGAAGAACCTAGGGGTAAGACAGGAATAAAGACGCAGACCTACTGGAGAACGGACTTGAGGATATGGGGAGGGGGAAGGGTGAGCTTTGACAGGGCGAGAGAGAGTCATGGACATATACACACTAACAAACGTAGTAAGGTAGATAGCTAGGGGGAAGCAGCCGCAAGGCACAGGGATATTAGCTCGGTGCTTTGTGACAGCCTGGAGGGGTGGGATAGGGAGAGTGGGAGGGAGGGAGACGCAAGAGGGAAGACATATGGGAACATATGTATATGTATAACTGATTCACTTTGTTATAAAGCAGAAACTAACACACAATTGTAAAGCAATTATACCCCAATAAAGATGTTTAAAAAAAAAAAAAAAAAAGGTAAAAGCAACAATTTTAAAGCTGTTAAAAGAAACAAAGGATAACAGCTTCATGATTGAAGGCAGACAAAGATTTCTAAGGACACAAAAAGCAATAACCATAAAAATAACTGGTAAATTAGACTTCATCAAAATGGAAATCTTCTCATCGAAATACACTGTTAAGAAAATAATCAGGCAAGCCAAAGACTGAGAGAAAATACAGAAAAACAATATCTGGCAATGGACTTGTTCCTAGGATATATAAAGAACTCCTACAATTCAATAATAAAAAGAAATAACCTAATGGAAAAAATAAATGGGCAAAAGATCTGAACAAAACTTCACAAAAGATACACTAATAACCAATATGCACGTGAAAAAGTGCTGAAGGATGGACCTAGAGATTATCATACTAAGGGAAGTAAGTCAGTGTTGGGAAAACTAGTAAAATGGTCTTCTTCAGGCTTCAGAGGCAGAAGCAGGCCTCTGATCGACCTGTGACCCTGCCTGGACTGCATGCCTGCTTGCACACCTAACAACTGCTGCTAGCAAGTCAAGCAGCACTTACAATAAGAAAGGGAATGGGTCTTGGAATTTCTTGAGCCCTGGGGACCTGGCCAGTCCCCTGGGGTCTGGAAAATCTTGTGACTCACATGATGAAATTAACAGCATTGTTACAACTGAACCAGAGCTGAATTTTTGAGCAAAAACTGCTAATAGTTTGCTGCCTTTAATTATAAACAGAAGCCCCCAGAACTCCAATCTGAAGTCTCACCTGTGTGATGCACATACCACCCAGGACCCTTCCCAACTGGGGCTCCATATTGCTGTTACTTGGGACTTCCCAGCTGCTGTCTGGATCTGGAAGTAGGTGTTGGCCCAATTCGGTGATGTAAATACCCTGTAACGTTTTTCTAATATTCTTATTCTTTTCCTTCTAATGATTTTATATTAAAATTAAGTTAAATCACCTCTCATTAAAGAATTGATTAAAACTTTGTGTGAGACGAGTGGTTATTTTGGCAGCAAATCCAATGAACCTTAAAACCGAAAGCAGGCTTTTGGCAAAACAGTCAGAGAAAGACAAATAACATATGATATCACTTTATGTAGAAACTAAAATATGATACAAATGAACTTATTTACAAAGCAGACTCACAGACTTAAGATTACCAAGGGGGAAATGGGGGGGAGGGATAAATTAGGAGTTTGGAATGACCAGATACAAACTACTATACATAAAATAGATAAACTATATAGCACAGGGAACTATATTCACTATCTTGTAATAACCTCTAATGAAAAAAGAATATGAAAAAATATATATATATAATTGAATCACTTTGCTATACACCAGAAACACAACATTGTAAATCAACTATACTTCAAAAAAAAAAAAAAAGTGCTGAACACCATTAGCCATTAGGGAAATGTAAATTAATACCAGAGATATACTACTATCCACATGCCAGAATGGGTAAAAACAAAAAGACTGACAATAATATATGTTGGTAAGGATATGGAGCAACTAGAATTCTCATACACTGTAGAAGAAAATGTAAAATGGAACTTTGGGGAAAGTCTGGTAGTTCATCATAAAACTAAACATAAACATACCTACTCAAACCAGCAATTCTCTTTTTTAAAAATTATTTTACTTGGTATTTTAGAATTTAATCCATATTTTATTGTCACCCCCTCACCTGCCCCCTTCATTTATTTATTTGGCCACGCCGTGTGGCTTGAAGGATCTTAGTTCCCCGACCAGGGATTGAACGCAGGCCCTCAACAGTGAAAGCGTGGAGTCCTAACCACTGGACCACCAGGGAATTCCCTCAAACCAGCAATTCTATTCCTAGGTATTAAGAAGGAAAAAAAAATACATATATATATATGTGTGTGTATGTGTGATATATACACACATATATATTATATATACACATATAAATAAAATAAATGTATATACATACATATAATACATATATACATACATGTAAAATAAATACATACACACAACACGGGATTGAACTGCGCAGGTCCACTTATACATTATTTCTTTCACTAAATACATACTACAGTACTACACGATCTAAGGTGGGCTGAATCCGTAGATGGAGAATCACAGATGCAGAGGGCCAACTGCAAAGTTATATGTGGGATTTTTGACTGCAGGGAGGGTTGAAACAACTCCTGCACTGTTCAAGGGTCAATTTTATATATATATATATATATATATATATATATATAAATAAATATATAAATATATAAATAAATATATATATATATATATAAAATCTCCATATCCATAAAATAACTTGTCTAAGAATGTTCATAGCAGCTTTATTTACAATTGCCAAAAACTAGAAACAGCTCAGGTAGCCATCAACAGAAGAATGGATAAACAAACTAAGCTTTCTAGTCACCTGCTTCCACGTTGGCACCCCTGTGATACAACAACTAGGTTGTTCTCTTTAAATACAAATTGTACTTAAATACACCCTGCTACCACCCTGTTGTAGTTGGAATAAAGTCCCAACTCCTACCACATCTACAAGGCCCTGTGATCTAGCTCTCACTTACCTCACCTCACACCATTTTCTCCAGAAGTCTCCCTTCTATATCTCAAAAATTATAAACTAATTCCATTTTAAGGGCTTGCACTGGCTGTCCTCTATCTGGGCAGCTGTGCATCCAGAATTTTACATGCCTCTTTCCCATTACTCTGGGCTTAATTCAAATATCTCTTCTCCAGACCCTCCCCGATTGCTAAACTAAGTAGCTTTCTTTTCCCCTCTCTCTATCCCATTACCCTCTCTTATTTATTCATTGCACTATGTGAAATTATCTTTTGTTATTTATATACCGACTGTTTTTTTTTCTCAGCCCAAAGGAGAGCATAAAGACATCTTGTTGACCAACATATTCCTCAGTACCTAAATGAGTTCCTATTATAAAGCAGGCACTCAGTAAATATATGTCGACTAGTTATTGCCATATTCAGGGTTGTCTCCAAATGCTAACACAATCTTAAGATCAATATAAACAGTGACATAGCTTATACTTTCTTCCAAAGTCTTAATAGAGATATTCAAAGAATTAAAGGAATTTAAGAAATGAACACTTCCCTTATTATTAAGGTTAAACATTGAATGACTACCATGCATTGGGCTGTGCTTTACATTATTTAATTTCTCAAAAACCTTGGTCTATATGGGTGGTAACCATGTATAAAAATGCAGATTCAGAGAGATTTAGTAATTTCTTCAAAGCCACACAGCTAACACGTGGTAGGACCAAAATTCACAGTCTTCTAAAGTCCATGCTTTTCCACACTATCACAGATCATGATAACTTAATGCATACTTTTTCTCTTATTTTGAAAGATTCTTCCAAAATAGGACTCAAAATTTATCAATGATGTTTACAAAATTAGAAATTCAACCTTTATTTACCTTCACTTATTTGGAATTTTTAAGAACAAGCTAAAGCCACAGATGCCATTTATGTTTCACTGAAGAAAATTATAAAGGCTCATTAAATACTTCTATAATTGTGGTCAGTTATACTTCTTAACACTGAGCTCAGGTAATTTTCTCTGAATGAACAGAGATTTATTTAAGAAAAATAAAACACTTTGCCTTAAAATCTCTCTAATACTTAATAGTGGGAAAAGGGGAAAGTTTATAGGGGAAATTAACAAGAATTCATAATGTTAATCAATTATACAGAGTGCGAAACCATCTTCAAAGATGTAAATTACTGATCATTTCATCCTTGTTATTACTATTCTTTTTCAGTATGGATACATAACCCATTTATTTCCAGTTTTAGAGAGAATGGTTTTCCCTTTAAGTTCCCACAATTCCATCCAACAATAATACTAGCATTATTGTATTATATTAGATTTTAAGTATTCCTCAAATTCACATCTGCCTAAAGGGCCTGCTAGTAGTGGGTAATGAAACTTTTTATGCCTCCCAATTTGGAATATTCCCCTTCTTTTTCCTCCTTCCCTACTGCTACAAACTCCACCCATGTCTAGGACTTTCTCTCCTCAGCTAGCTCAGCTTCTCACTAGTGTACCTTTTTTTCACCCTAGAAACTTCCCTTACTATCCCCAGATGTACCCTCTGATGAAATGGCCTGAAGAGTCAGCAGTGAATTTTGCTTTCTCACTGGAAAACAGGTAAATCCTGTCATGTTTTAGTTAAAATGATTTATAATCATCACTTAGGAAGCCTTTATCTTCTATGTATCCCTCAGTGAACATAAAAGTTATAATGTCTAGAAAACTTAAAAAAGGATGTGCACTCTAAGCCAGAGAATCCAGAAGGAATGATAGTGAAAAGGACTGTTGGGTATATTCACTATCTCAGTCAGCACAAAGAAAAAGAAAATGTCAAATGTCAAAAAGGACAAAACCAGGAGGCCTGGGCATTCACACTGGCAATAAGCCACAGCTGCTCAATAAAGAGAGCGTTTCCCATCCCCAAATCCCCACCCTCTAAGGCCTAAAAAACAACCACCACTCTTAGAGCTCACAGTGTTCCTTCACCCAACAGGCAAGCAGGTGCTATTTGGGTTAGAGAAAAGCTCTGTCTAAACTATCTGGAAGAGACTTCCCCGGTGGCGCAGTGGTTAACAATCCTCCTGCCAGTGTGAGGGACATGGGTTCGATCCCTGGTGCGGGAAGATCCCACATGCCGCGGAGCAACTATGCCCATGCAACACAAACTGAGCCTGTGCTCTAGAGCCCGCGAACAACAACTACTGAAGCCAGCGCGCCTAAAGCCCGTGCTAGAGCCCGTGCTGCGCAACAAGAGAAGCCACCGCAATGAGAAGCCCGCACACCGCAACAAAGAGTAGCCCCCGCTCACCGCAGCTAGAGAAAGCCCACGCGCAGCAACGAAGAACCAACGCAGCCAAAAACAAACAAACAATCTGGAAATCTGAACTTCTGCTCCCACAGGCACAGCATCACATGTGGTGATTAGGCCTAAAGTACCATTAGCCACTATTAGTTCTGGCCTAGGATTAGAACAATTACAATAATTTAAATGGCTATTATTTATTGAGTATTTAAGCATATGTCAGACACTGTGCTAAAGTACTTTATATACCTCATTTAATCCTTACAAGAACCCCACACGATAGGTATTTACTGTTATTTCTATTTTTTTCAGATGTGTAAGCTGAGGTACAGAGAAGTTAGGTAATTTGCCCATGTGTAGAAAGTGGTGAAATCAGAATTCTAACAGTATTCTGATTGATAGCAAACCTATAATTATACAGTATTTATAGGATGATGAACCAATGAACTTGTAGAAACAATTTCACATATTCCTATACTGGGTCTGCCTATATTTGACCAGGCAGAATCCTAATAGGTATATTTTGATCCTATTAGGTTCATCAGCTAAACTGTAGACTTTATTTACTCTAATTAAATATCACAAATATAGCTATTTTAAAAAGCACACAAAATTTACCAACCGCTTAGCACATACCTACTGTGATGTTACCCATCTTGCTTTGTAACGTTATATTACCTGTAAAAGAGAAAAAGACAACTTTATACATTAGGGATAATCTAAAAAGGAACTGTGTTAATGGTATCCTAAAACATGGTTAGATACCCACAACGTTATTTAATAACATTGTTATTATTGTTGGCAATTTTTCTCAGATCACAAACCTAGTGAGAGATTCAGTTGCAACTCGAAAATAAACAGATTTAGACAACTATACAAATTCTCTTCCTCCACCCCACCTTAATCTTTTATAGCATAACTAAAAAACAAACCCCCATACTTTCCGGGAAACATGGAAGAAAAATAATGATTCTTCTAATACCCTAAAATGAAAAAATTACTTAAATGTGCTCAATACTCATTTTCAATCTAAACATCACAATATTTATCAGACCACACAAAGCCAAGTTTTGAACCAAATAACACTAAAATAATCCATGGAAAAAAGTAATTACTATTATTTTTCAGGCCAGTTTGGCATGTCTATCTGTTAGATTAAAGTGGTTTCTGTGCCAAGAGTTTAAAAGTTTTGAGGCAGGAATAATGAAAACACTGAAATACAACCAACAAAGAAAATAATCTTAAAATATTTCCACCTTTCAATGAAAATATATTTTCCAGGATACGTATAGGATATTACAACCATTCTTCCCAGCCCCTTCCTCCAATACCAAAAACAGTAGGATTTTTCTTCATATGTGTTTGCATGTATAATTACTCCTAGAGTCATACTACCTATATTTACTGCACTGAAAGTGTAGGCAATATTATCTCTTCTACCATAATTCCAAAACTACAGTAAGAAGTAAAGGAATAACTTATCTCAGAATTAATCTAGAGTAAGTGAAATCACTTACTTCATTTCATGCATCTTGTAAATACTGACATGTATCAGTACCCGGGAAAAAAAAGAAAAAAAAAGGCACTTGATTCATTTGTCCAAAGTCAAATGTGCTCTAAAAGTTTTATATTCCATCATACTTCATGTGAATATATGAATAAAATTGGGCTTGTGTGAGCTTCCCTGGTGGCGCAGTGGTTGAGAGTCCGCCTGCCAATGCAGGGGACACGGGTTCGTGCCCCGGTCCGGGAGGATCCCACATGCCACGGAGCCGCTGGGCCTGTGAGCCACGGCCGCTGGGCCTGCGCGTCTGGAGCCTGTGCTCCGCAGCGGGAGAGGCTGCAGCAGTGAGGCCTGTATACCGCAAAAAAAAAAAAAAATTGGGCTTGTGTGAAGTTAAGCTTATAAAACTATTTTCAAGTTTCAGTAAGTTACAAGGTTGGGAAGAACCTCCTGTTAAATGGTTAAGTAAATAAATATTATTTCATTGGTGTGCTCTAGATACTCTTCCAATTTTCAAACCCAGTAAATGCAGATTCACATGCAAGTAGTAGCCAAAGATCTTATAGCTTCTAAGATGGCTTCCAATGATCCCTGCCTCCCGGTATTCATGCCCTTGTATAATCTCCTCCACTCATGTGTAGGAGATTTGCTTTGTTTTTACCAAAGAGAATACTAAGGGCAAAAATGATGGGATGTTACTTCCAAGACTAGGTAACAAAAAGATTCTGGCTTCTGTCTTGCCAGCTGTCTTTTGCTCTGATGGAAGCCAGCTTGCCATGTTGTCAACTGCCCTATGAAAAAGGACCAAGAGCAAGGACCTGAAAGAGGCCCCAAGCCAAGAGAATCTAAATTGAATCCTGCCAACAACCATGAGTGAACCAGGAAGCAGATTCTCTCTTGGCTGAACCTTCAAATAAGCCCATGGCCCCAGCTGATACCTTGATTACAACTTTGAGAGAGATCTGGAGGCAGAGGACCCAGTTAAGCGACACCCAGATTCCTGACCCATTCAAAGTGTAAGAAAATAAATGTTCGTTGTTTTCAGCTGCTAAATTTGTTACACAGGACGAGGTAACTAGAAAAGATTTTGAAAGCTGGAAGTGGGGTGATGCCACAATAACTAAAAATATTGGAATAGCTTTGGAACTTGACAGTAGGCATAGGCTGGAAGGGTTTTTAGGAGCATGGTAGAGAAAACCTAAATTGCTTGAACAGTGTGTTAGCAGAAAGCTGGACTTTGCGTCTACTTCCCAAGAAGGCTCAAAAGGAAGAGAAGAAAATGTTTTTGGAAACTGGAGGAAGGCAGATCCCTGTTAAGTAGTATTGGAAACTCTTCAACACTGTTACTATCAGTAACGTGGAAAGTAGGAAATGTGCCTAATGAACTGAATGATCTAGCCACAGAGACTGCCAAGCAGAGTCAAAGTGTGGTAGGCGCTGCCTATTTTTCCTTGGCGCTTCAGTAAAATGCAAGAGAAGAAAGATAAGCTAAACTAAAGAAAGGACTGTTAAACAACAAAAAGACCAGGACATGAATGATTTTGAAAAGTCTGAGCTTCTCAAGACGGCCAAAGATGCTAAAGGTAAGAATGGCTTCTATACAAAGTCTGAATCCAGGGCATGGCCAGAACACGGCCTAAAAATAAAACTGGTGGATTGACTGTAAAATCTTTTGTTAAGAATCCAGAAAGCTCAAGGGTGATACCTCACAGTATTAATCAGTTATACAAAACGTCCATTAAACAGATTATGGGTATCTCACAGATCCTCTCAGTCAAACAATAGGTCCTCTAGAAAGCTTGAGAATACTGTACCTTAATAACTCTGCAGAAGTCCATATTTTGAAGAGATTCTTGGCTGTGGCTTTTATCTAATGGAATAAACCCCAATATGATTCACAGGAGGCTGACAAAATATTTGAGAGAAGTGTATCAGCAAACACATTGCTAACTTCGACTGAGAGGGACAGTGACAGTACAAAGTGAAATGAGACCATTCAACCCCCAAAATTCTGCTGGCAGGAAGCAGACTGAGGAAACTCCTCAGCTGCAAACACATGCTACATTTCATGAAAAAGGAAGGATGACTCAGAGTGCAAAGTCTGGAACCCTGAAGAATTATCGCAAGGCCTTGAGATCTAATCAAGTAACCTCCAACGTTTGCCCACCTGAATTTCAAAATCATTATGGATCAATGACTCCTTTGTGCCCCTTATTTTCTCCTCTTTGGACAGGAAAGTCTATAGAAATTATCCTATGCATATCCCATCCTTGTATTCTGAGTGTGTAGGTGGTGTATGTGGGTTGAGGGGGCTAAAGAACTTGTCTCTTCAGTTCACAGGTCTTCAGATTCAGAAGAACAATATTTAAGTTATATTTAAGCAACTGTACCCAAGGAGGCTCATCTACATCTGGATCTGATTTTGATGTAGAGATTGTGGACTCTGAGGAGATATGTAATGGGATGAGACTTTGGGAACCCTGAAAGGAAGGGAGTGCGTTTTGCATGTGGGAAGGACCCGAATCACTTGCAGGGGTTGCAGAGAACAGACTGGCCATCCAAAACCTTATAGGCTATCTGGGGAGATGCACACATGAGAAGTTAAAAATTAGAATTTATTAATAATTATAAGTGAATGTTGTAACTGAACAGTATGAATTAGTTGCCACAGCCATTCAGAGGAAACAGGCTAAAATGACCTGGCATGAACAGGGAGAATAGTGATATTGGAGGTATCACCAGAGTGGAAGTTTGAAATGTGGGTAAAATTTGATGCTGAAGGGAAAGGATTTTGTGGAAAAAATAATGAAGTAAGCAAAGGTAAAAAGGCATAACGATACACGCTATTATTTAAATCATGCTCATCAGTTAGGCTGGAGCAATTAGGCAAGTCTATGAGGACAGGGATTAAGTCTTTCTTATTTAGTGTTATATTTTGAGAGCTTAGTATATTGCCCAGTACATAGTAAATACTATTATTTTTTGAACAAATTAGTTTCGAAAAATAGGTAAAAATAAATCTGTAGAAGAACCATAGAGTGCTTAGTCTATTGACTTTATCCTATATTGAAGGAGTCACTGAAGAATTTCAAGATAGGCAACAATACAAGAAAAACATCTTGTATTCCTTCCTAATCTTTAGGAAAATTAAGCTAGTGTGAGACGCTCAGAATTCTCTTTACTGTTTTCACCTTATGAATACTTCAAAAATAAGGTAAAGCAGACCCCTGATATTTGTGATTTTAACTGTTAGTAAAGAACTATGACATAGTTCTACAGTCAGTCATTTAGCTAGTAATAAGTTCAGTCACCCACTCGCAAGGCAAAATTTTGGAGCTTTATTACCTTATACTAGTCTTCAGTGAATGCAGTAAAAATTTACTTTTTTAAATGAAAATAGAAAATGTGGTCTTTCTCAAAAAGTTAATCATTAGTGCTTGTAATGAAAGTGAAGTGATCAAGAAAACAACAGTTTTAGAGCCATAAAATAGCTTTAGATCCATTAAAAAATGAGGACTAGTTCACATTATAGCAGAATCTGTACAGTCTCAAACTACCTCTCTCTTGAATGTTAGAGTTCTGTACAGTAAAAGCATAACAGAACAAGAAAAGTATGGAACTAATTTTAAATATAAAGAATATATCAAAATATTTTTTATCAACACTAAAGGATTTTTAAAGCAATAAACAAAAAAATATTCTCCACTTATATCAAAATATTTAGAAAACCTCTACCCTAAACAGAAATATTCCAAAGTCATTAAAATATACAACATGGAACTCTTGTCTCCAATACTTTGTGGAATAAGGTAGAATATTGTAAAGTACACAAATCTACCAAATGGGCATTACTAACACAATTTTCTATATTTTGGTTTCACCCATTTCATCTCCAACCACTGAAAATAAACAAATCAACTATTTGAGAGCAGTACATCTTTGCAAAAGCCTTCCTTCCAATAAAGCAGATGCCATATGGTCTGTAATAATTATGTGTGCTGACTCTTCTTTCAAGTTATGAAACTTCCACAAACCCCAATTTTTGAGAAAATATATAGTTCTTCTTAACTAGCAACTCTTCATTCTAGTGTGGTCAGAGGAAAAATAAGCTATCGATTTAAAGATAAACATCAGTTTATTTTTCTTCACTAAAATAAATGTAATTATGGTTAAAAACAGCACATATACTTTCATAATCCAAACAGAGAAAGTAAATATCCTTAAAAGTTAAATCCTTTTTGTGCTTCTTTTTTAGGGGGAGGGCTGCAGGAGCAGGAAGAGAGAGATTTTTTATTTGCAAGCCACAGGGCTAAATGGTAAGAACACAGAGATAAATAAAACACGACCTTTGCTCTTTAATAAGGCAAGAATTTATGGGTCAATGGAAGGCCAGAGATGGGGGAAGGCTGCTTTAGCTGAGTACTAAAAGATTACTAAAAGTCAATGAGATAAAGAAAGCCGGGAAAATCATTTTAGGAAGACTATAATTGATAAATATGATCAAGGGCTCTGATCAAAAACTCAGAAGTAAAGAACAAGTAAGAATATACACGGGAAGAAGTAAGACACTGTGTAATTCTAGAAGACAAAGCATAAGGTCAGAAAAAGGAATTAGTAAGTTAGCTAAGTCACTGAAGCAGTAGAAAAGGGTTTGGGTAAGAAAATGCCATGTTCAATGTGCCTTTCTAATAACCAACCATAGCTATAGTGAAGAGGATGAATTTGAAGAAGGCAAGACTGGAAGCAAACTTACTGTTAGAGTTGAGGCAAGAGATGACAAGAATATGAATTAGAATAGTAGAAGTTTGGGGACTTCCCTGGTGGTGCAGTGGTTGAGAATCCACCTGCCAATGCAGGGGACACGGGTTCGATCTCTGGTCTGGGAAGATCCCACATGCCGCAGAGCAACTAAGCCCATGCGCCACAACTACTGAGCCTGAGCTCTAGAGCCCGTGAGCCACAACTACTGAGCCCACGTGCTGCAACTACTGAAGCCCACGCACCTAGAGACCGTGCTCCGCAACAAGAGAAGCCACAGCAATAAGAAGCCCACGCACCACAACGAAGTGTAGCCCCTGCTCGTTGCAACTAGAGAAAGCCCGTGCACAGCAACAAAGACCGAACGCAGCCAAAAATAATCAGTAAATAAATAAATTTTAAAAAAACCAAAAGAACAGTAGAAGTTTGAAAGAAAAAACTGGGATAGATTGAAGAAATATTTAGATGATAAAACCTACCTATACTTTGGGATTGATAGATGTGGAAGGTGATAGAGAGAGGAATTTAGGGTTACTTCTAGATTCTAGCTTGGGAAATTAGGTACATGGTAATATTAGAATCTGCAAATGGAAATAAAGGAGGAGGATTATATTATGGATGAGGTTGGGGAGGTGAGGGCTGGGAAAGTAGGAGAAAAGAAGTTAGAAATGTGAAGTCGTTTGAGAAGCCTGTAAAGATCCAAATGGCTATATCTATATCTACTAAGCAGATGGATGTATAAGCTGGAAGTCAGCACTAGAGATACATATTTGAATTATTAGAATACAAGGGCAGTTGAGACTCAAAAGTGTATAAGATGCCCAAGGAAAAGAAAGAATGGAAAAAACGATGAAACAAGGATGAAATTCTGGAGAACAGCAAGGGGGTGTGGAAAGAGGAGGAACTCATAGACATTTGAGAAAGAGCAATTATAAATATAAGATGTGACACAGACGGCCAGTACCCCCTAATACTTGTGTGCCTTTCTCCTTCCTTAGAACACACTAAACTCTTTATCTCAGACTTCTGCAGTTAAAGTCATTTGAAAACATTCTGGCTAACAAATTTCTCACATGATCCTCTATGATCTCTCTTCCTTTAGTGGAAGCTTGGAAGCCACACACTGAAAATGGCAGCATCAGCTTTATGGAAGGAGCCCAGTCCCTCGAAGGACCTGAGCGGAGTCCAAACACTGCATGAAATAGCAACATATTTTATCATATGTCTAAATCATGAAAAAAAAAACTATGCTGTCTGTACCACAAAGGGAGCTGTAATTCCTCTCTGGTATTTCATATAAAAAAGTCTTAAGTGTCCAGATTCAACATTAACATAAATTATCATGTGTTAAAATGACAAACTTCACAATGAACTTAAGAATAAACACTAGAATTAGAACAAAGCATTTTCATGAACTTCATGAAGAGTTCCATTTAATCCAATAAAAGTTCCTTTCTTTTAAAATTTTATATTACTTCTGACTTTCTAAATTCACAAGGCAGATTTATAAATTCACCAGAGCCTATATGTCCTTCTTAAAGCAAATTGAGGCATTTCTTTGTGCTATCAAAATGATCAACTGTATTTGTATAGTTTGTATAACTTTTACTTCTGTGAAAGTTTCCAAAATCCAAAGTAATTATTTAAGGAACAGTTTAAGCATGTACAAATTGCTAAATCTTTGGGGAACAAAGGACTTCTGAAGTACAGAAAAATGAGAGAACTAATAGTTATCAATTTATGTATTAATGTATGTTCCCAAAGAGTCTAAAATAAGACCCTAAGTTATATAGGGAATCTAAATATTTTAAATGCAGTTTTATTCATTAATCATTTATTCCAAATAATAACATAAGTTAAATATAAAACACTAAAATGACTGTCATGAGTACTCCTACATATTAACCCTAATTAATTTGTTTAAATTATGTCATAAATAAAATCAATCCCAGCAAACCATTTCAAGGAAGCTTTTCTTTCTAAGTCAGGAGACTATATACCTATATTTAAAAAATATATTTACTAGAATATATATAAATACATGTATATCTTATATATACATGTACAAAATTCTTTTAAAATCACAAATATTCAAAGAGCAGAATATAATAAAATGTACTTTACACAGAATGTAATTTTTTATAATTTAGAAGGAAATCAAGATAGTAAACTGTCACAAAATTTTATATCTAAACACAAACTATCCAAGTACTCATTCTCCCACTAGGTTCTCAGTGCCAGAACATTGGGGAATATTTGTTGAGTCAATGAATAAACTAGTTTCTTTTGTATTAGAAGGCACACATACTTAATAGATGTGATTCAACCAACATTATAAATAGTAAATATTACTAGTCAATTAGATTACTCATTTTCTTACCAAGAAAATATTGTTAGCTCTACTTAAAAATTTCATTTTGAAAACCATTCAAGATAGATTTTTCCCTTCTCTACACACAGGAGTCAATTTGCAAAGCCAGGAAAGACATATTACTCCTTTCATTTTCCCTTTCCTCATTACCTCTTAAGTATTCAGCAGTATGTTGGGTATTAGTTTGCATCAGGGTATATGAACAAAAAGAATATACAGACAAGAAATAAATTTCATGCTCTGTCTTCCTTTCATGGAAGACTTAGAAGCCACACACTGAAGATAGCAGCATCACTTTTAAAGAATGAACCGAGTCCCTGAATGGCTCCACGGAGCTAAGCTGAACCCAAACACTATATGGAACACCACATTTTCATAAGGCACAAAAATCCTGAAATTGGAGTTTACAATTTAGAACCCAGCTGAAGCAGTGCATCTGTGTTGTAGTGCTGTCTGTCTAGAGGAAACATCTCTAGAGTGACCCAGGTAGCCCTAAAAGCAATGATGGAATTTGGGTTGCAATCAAGAAATTCACCATGGCTATGTGCACACATTTGTTTGAACACTGTTTAAAAACATCTCCTAAAAAGTCAAGAAACCTGGATCAAATTCTTGCTCTTCCACTAATTAACTTATAATTGAGAGCAAACAATTAGACATTTCTAAGTTTTGTTTTCTTCATTTGTAAACAGCCAATTATCCATTAAATAAAATGGGCTGGCTCACTTAGGCACTCAATACATGTTTGCTTGCAAACAACCACCCCCAACCTATTAACACAAGGGCTCCAAACTCATATACCTGGTAAATCTATGAAAAAGACAGTTACTGTCATCATATTTGTGGTACAAATGGCTTTTTACAACATCTGTATGTTGGGTTTAAAAAAAATCTACCTTAAGAAAAAGAAGCCAAACTTGGACTTCCCTGGTGGTGCAATGGTTAAGAATCCACCTGCCAATGCAGGGGACATGGGTTCAAGCCCTGGTCTGGAAAGATCCCACATGCCGCAGAGCAACTAAGCCCATGTGCCACAACCACTGAGCCTGTGCTCTAGAGCCCACGAGGCACAACTACTGAAGCCCTTGCGCCTAGAGCCCGTGCTCTGCAACAAGAGAAGCCACTGCAATGAGAAGCCCGCGCACAGCAATGAAAACTCAATGCAGCCAAAAATAAATAAATAAATAAATAAATAAAATAATAATAAATTTACATTAAAAAAAAAGAAAGAAGCCAAACTAAATAAATCCTGAACAGGCAGGTCTTAGAACGTGTATTCTAAGAATTCTAAGAATAAGAATTATTCTTATGAATTTGTTTTCTGTAAGTCAGATGTTTAGAAGTAGCAACATATTTTCCTGTAAAAGTAAGTTTTAAGATTCCCAAGCTAGTTTATTTAAATACAGCCAAAATATGGATCTAATTGGTGTTATATGACCATCACCACTTTGAACAAAGACTTCAGTGGAATATGTATTCAGAGTTCCAGCTTGGGATGATCCTTGGGAGGTATCTCTCCCTACTAAAATCCCAGTAGCTAGAGCATAGGGACTTCCTTCCACCAGTCACGACTCTAATCTTCTAACCTATTAGGATGTAGGGCTAGAACACTGCCTGTTCTTCCGTACCCATCCCACCTCCACACTCCAAACTCAAGGAACATGTGCATATAATCCCTTAGGACAAGGATGGAAATACGGATGGCATAGGAGGGGGAGGCAAGAAACTTGGGCCTCTCTTAAGGGTAATTTAAAAAGTAGGCAGGCACAGAGTATGACTAAGAAATGCAGATTTTTTTTTCAAATCTCTCTCTTTCATATACTTACTACCACTGAAAAACCAAGCAGAATGAGGGCCAAGGACTAGATGGAGAAAGCAGGGCTGAACAACATGGAACCTCTTCTACAGTGGCAACTGGATCAAATTTTCCCTTCTCCTACTTCTCTCTGCTCTACTAGTATTACAAACAAGAAAGATGATGCTCAGTCCTTCCACTAGACCGTGAGTTCTTTAAGGACAGGTATCATCTCCTGCACAACTTCATACCCTTGGTGCCTGAAAATCTGGCACACAGTAGGTGGTCAGTACATGTACTGCACGAATGAACAAATATAACGGTAGTCAGTGCTATGAGCCATCATTCAGAACCCCTTTGTAACTGCAGGGCTTATTTTCCTATCTATTGGGAGTACTGCTGGCAGACAGTCTTCAGCTCTCTGCTCTCTTAGGGAATTGCCTTATCTGAAGAGAGCCATTTTGATCCAAGATCATTGTGCTTCTGGGGCAGTTTGCATCTAAGGATTGGGGATATAAAGGTCCATCTCCCCTCACCCCAACTTGAGACAATTCTGAGGACCATCCCAGCTTCAGAGCACCCTTTTGGGGTTGTTGAGACTTATCAAGTCTAACCTCTCCTGTGGAAACTGGGCTTTGTTCCTTTGTATGGCACTGGTCCCCAGAGGCCTCCCTGGTAAATTTGCTACACTCTAATTTCCATCTCAGAGTCTTTCAAAATCCCAACCAGAGACAACAGTTCAAAAGAGGATCTAGGTCTGGCTCAGATTGAAACCACCAAAGGAAAGGTATTTGACTTCACATTAAAGGTCAGTAAATATAAAAGGTTTTATAAAGGCTAAAGAATGAACTCTTTTATTCCTAGCAATTTGTTTCCATTTCAGCCACTGTAAGTAATCAAGAGACCTACAGTATTTTACAGAGTGAAATAAGTCAGAAAGAGAAAAACAAATGCCATATGCTAACACATATATATGGAATCTAAAAAAAAAAAATTTGTTCTGAAGAACCTAGGGGCAAGATAGGAATAAAGACGCAAACGTAGAGAATGGACTTGAGGACACGGGGAGGGGGAAGGGTAAGCTGGGATGAAGTGAGAGAGTGGCATGGACATATATACACTACCAAATGTAAAATAGATAGCTAGTGGGAAGCAGCCGCATAGCACAGGGAGATCAGCTAGGTGCTTTGTGACCACCTAGAGGGGTGGGATAGGGAGGGTGGGAGGGAGACGCAAGAGGGAGGGGATATGGGGATATATGTATATGTATAGCTGATTCATTATGTCATAAAGCAGAAACTAACACACTATTGTAAAGCAATTATACACCAATAAAGATGTTAAAAAAAAAAAGAGACCTAGAGTATTTTGAGGACTGCTTCAAAAAAGTACATCTGTTTTACTATCATGTAAGCTACTAATGTACCAAGTTCAATTCTCAACTTACTTAAAAGAAAGCAAAAAAATTTAAACATTAATGAATTCAGTGTAAACATGGTATAAAGCACTGCAGAGAACAGAGCTGTTCTTATCCTGGGTGTTAATCAACATGTGACATGATAAGGAATTAATTTTCCACTAAAAATTACTCAATATATTAAGTACAGTACTTTTAATCACAATTAACAGTTAAAAATACAATGCTTACCAGCCGCAAGGCACAGGGATATTAGCTCGGTGCTTTGTGACAGCCTGGAGGGGTGGGATAGGGAGAGTGGGAGGGAGGGAGACGCAAGAGGGAAGACATATGGGAACATATGTATATGTATAACTGATTCACTTTGTTATAAAGCAGAAACTAACACACAATTGTAAAGCAATTATACCCCAATAAAGATGTTTAAAAAAAAAAAAAAAATACAATGCTTACATAAAAGTCATTGTTGAAATATGGAGTTACAAATTACCAGAACTATTCAAGGCACAACTCAGTAAACAAAACAAAAAACAACAAAACTGATGAATAACTAACAAAACTATTTGCTTTATTTTGGACTCAAATAATACCTTAACCCTACAAGAATGGTTGATGAGGTTTAACTATGAAATTGAGGTTCAAGAATTATTTCAAGCATATAAGTACTCATTTTTTCAGATTTTTTTTAACTGTAAGACTACCTGCCAATTTGCTAAATAGCATGGTTTGCACTAGCCAGGTTTTCTAATACCACCTAATAATTCATGCTGACTACTAAAATCTGGAGGTTTTACCAAAATGTATAGATAAATATATTCAGCTTTCCTACAGAAGTTAAATGAGTGGACTACGTACAGCAAAAGTTTGTCTATAACTCCTGGAAAATGGTCCAAAAGGCATTTAGCAGATGTGTATATACTACTTGCCAGGATAAGAGATTCTTAATTCTATGTGTACATATTTCAGAAAACATACCTGGACTTAAATCATCTGCTATGTGGGAACTGAAGAAGCATGCTGAGTGACACTGAATACCAGCATGCCCTTTGCCATATTACTTCACCATTACATTCTCTTCTTTTCTTTCAATAACACAAAAGTTAACTAAGTAATATTACATATCTGCAGAGACATGTTTTAAAAGTCACAAGATGATATTTAATTAAAGAAAACTGAAAATGGCAGGGCACTGGGAGGACCTGGTGCTAGTACTAATACACATAAAGCATTTCAGCCAAAATTAGTATCACTGAATTGCTATAATCGGATCCCACACAAATGTTTCATTAATTTATTTAATCCTTAGCTTTTCTATCATAACATAAAAGCAATCACTCAGAACCCATCTTTATTTTTTAACACTGCTTTTATTTAATTGTGCTTTCCTCTGAATATTCCTGCACATATTTCCTTGTTGTTTGCTGCCTTCTATAAAGAAATGCATTAAAAATCAGAATTATTATTAGCTTCATGTATAACAGCATAATATTCAATTTCTTGCCAAAATAAAATTCAGTACCATATGAGTCACTTTATTTTGTGGGTTTTTTAAAAGATGGTTACTCTGCAATTAATTATTTAGAGGGGCAGCTTCCTATCGGCAGATCCTCCTTCACCTACAAAGAAACACAGTCATCTCTTAAAATTTATGTCATGTGGCATATCTAAGATGTATTAGGCCTCTGTCACCTTACCATGAACACTTCCTAATGTAATATCTCCAGCAGCAGAAGATAGAAATGATGATTCTGTGTAAAGACACTTGGCTTTCAGCAAACCATCTTCAGTAGATACATTAACAGAACTTCCCTGCAGTTTATCTACGGTCACAGTCTAGTAAGAGAAAGACTCAAATCAGTTCATTATAAAATGAAGACTGGTAAAAAGCCAGAATTAGTGGGCAACTAATATGTACAGTACATGGCCAATTTATTGACTTCAATTCCCCAGCTCTAAATACAAGATTATGAGCAACAGTGTTTTCTCTGTGGAATAGACCCATTATATTCCTTCATTTATTTAGATCTTCTTTAATTTCTCTTAATAATGTTTTATATTTTCTATGTAGAGTTCTTCATCTTTTGTTAAATTTATTCCTATTTGATGTATTCTAAATGTTATTATAAAAGATAGCTTTTTAAACTTCATTTTATCTTAACTGGCTTTTGTATTTGACCTTAAATCCAAAACCTCACTAAGCTCACTTAACTGATTTTAATAATCTACCTGAATTAAAACAATTTTTCTACATGCATAATTATATTCTTTACAAGTGATCGTTTCATTTCTTCCCTTCTAATCCTCATATTAATACTGCTTTTTCTGTTCTTTCCCGCCTTACAATCTGGCTCAGGCCTCCAATTTAACAGTGAATAGAAGTGATGAGATAACAAGTAAGCATCCTTATCTTATCCCTATTCTCAGAGGGAAATCTTACAACATTGCATCATTAAGTATGGTGTTTGCTATAGATATCTTCTAGATCCCTTTTTTTTAGATTAAAGAAGTTCCCTTCTATTTCAAATCTGTTTTGTTGTTGTTGCTGTTTAACTCATGAATGGGTTTTAAATTTTAGCATACACTTTATCTGATTTTATTGGACTCTCGTATGATTTTTCTTATTTCATCTGTTAATGCAGTGAATACACTATTACTTCTAGAATTTTTCCACTTTACATCTAATTAGTCAGTAGCTTTCCAATGAACAAAACGGAAGGATTTTTGTATTTATCCCTAAACTTCTCTAACAAAATTCAGTATGCATTTACGTCTCAAATATTGAGCCCAATGTAAAATGAAGGTGTCTAATTAAGGATTCCAAATGATCTTTATAGTATTTTAAACAAATGTTTTATAAGCATAAAGTGAGCGTTAATATAAAATTGTTGACGTAAAAACTGAATCACTAGGAAGGCTTCTCACAGTTTTGCCCAGGGTCAAATTCAAGCATTACACTGAGGTATTTAAAGAAAGAACATCATTGTTTTTCAACACATTGGCATCAGTATTATATTCAATCGTTATACTTCCTTCAAAAATTGTTGAGTTCAAAATATTATTTAATAAGAATTGAGTTTCAAGAATACTAAAATATTAGAAGACAGATAAACTATAAAAACAGAAATTAAAGTACCCAGAGGTTGTTATGGAAAGCAAACTAAAATTACTTTGCTGTCCAGATTTGAAGTATATAATTTTGGTTTTTAATGGACTTTTATTAGGTATATAAAATACCAATTGCTTCTTATCTGCTACAGCTAATTATGGATTCATAGGAATTTTTTAAAAATCTAGTTTCAATAAATCTGTCAAAGAAAGATATTTTATATACATTCAGATTCGTGAGAATACACGTTTTGCGTTCCTCAGTGTAATAGTAAGGTTTAAAATTTCTGAAAAAATTTATGCTTTACCTACAAAATTTCTTCATGAAAAGTTGCTTTATGCATAGCTTAAAATTCTCCAAGTATTTCCATAAAGCAGACAACAAGTATGAATACTCTAGCTTTTTATAAATAGTGAGGCTGTTTTAGGGAATATGAAAAGATAAATGTTGCAAGAAGACTTGAAACTTAATTGAATTGGCAAGGGGGAACTTTTGATTAGACTCTCCCCACAACCAAATAAAGCTTTTAAGACACTCCTTATGAATATCAGGAAAATGCCAAGGATTTACTTTGTTCATTAAACACTAAATATCTTACCCTGTAGGAAGCTAAAAAATATCCTCCCCTGCCCCACCAAACTAAATGAAAGCAAGCAAAAGTACAACACTCCTCATCACAATAATATAGCTATTTTAACCAATCAATCCGTAAAATTAATTTCAAAGAAATAGAAAATTCACTAAGGGCCATATATAATGCACTATATCAGATACTAACTAGAACAATTAAACTTAGGACACCATAGTTTACAGCAAAATATTGAGGATCTTATTTATAGTTACTAATGCTAATGGAAAAAACACTCAAAAAAATAGATTAAACTGTACAGCTTGCTTATTAAGTGAAGTAGATATTTAAAGAAAGAACAAAATGTAGATCCAAAAATACCTTTCTTAGAGAGATAGTGCTATAAATTAATTTGCTTTTCTATACAAGAGGAAATTTTTTTCATAAAGTTTAATTATAAATCAACATTATAAAATAAAAATGAAGTTTTAAGGAAAAACTGTGGCCTTGTAGCCCAAACTAAGAAAGAAAGATCAACTGATAACTATATTATCAATTCATTCAACAATCATTCATTCAACAATCCATTCATACAATGGATTTCTATCTTGTCTGTATTAAACTTAGGATACTGAAATTAACAATACAATTTAAAAACAGCCATTCCATATAAAATGATACATAAAGAATATACCGTTAAGTGTTTATAATGCTCACTTGATTCTCACAATCTTTTTGAGCAGAAAAAACAAACAATACCATCCCTATTTTATGAATAATGAAACACAGTCTCAGTAAAGTTAACTGGTAGGTCTAGGACTGGCCAAATTACCGTTCCTGTGTTTTATTTACCTTTATCATCATCATTATAGTCGACACTATAATGGAGTTAGCTATGCAAGACATTATTTTAAGTACCTTATCTGTATTATGCATTAACTCATTTAATCCTCATAACAACCAGTGTGAGTTAATGTCATTACTATTATTCTATTTTCCAGAAAAACAGAGGTTAAATAACTCATCTGAAGTTAAAGAGCTTAGTAAGTGGCTGAGCCAGGATTCAAACCCAGGTACTCTGGTTCTCAATTATGTGCTCTAAACCAATTCACTATGCTGCCTCTCAAATATCCAAAACACATTTCTATGGAAGTTGTATATTAAAAGTTAACATATTTCATAAGAACTTATTTTATATAAAACCTCAGAAACTTAGAAATATGCCTTAAAAATTAATACTATGCATAATATAAATAGAAAGAAATATCAAAACTGATTCTTTAGTACAACACAAAACTCCATCAGGCAGGAAACAAAATAGTATAACAGAAAGTAGGAATAAATGAATATTCAATAAACCATGAAAGTTGAGAGGATAATGAGTGGAAATAGTGGTCAAAATATTAAAGATAGAAAATAATTAAGACGATTTAAATTCCTCTTTGATAGTTACATGTGAACATCAATATGCAATATTCTGCAACTGCAGTTGTCCAATTTCCCTTTTGCACCTCCAAGACCACAACAATCAGAGAGGTGAAACTAAATGCTGTCTCAAAACAGCTGCCACATAAAGCCAGGCAGTGTCTTTCACCACTTTTTAAAAAGATAAATTTGAATATTTGGGTTTAAACAGTCTCCCACAGGTTCTAAGAGAAAGGTGATGGAAAATAAAAGTGACAATTGTAGAACAATTAGTGTTATAACCTACCTTGTTTAATTATGCCAACAATAATCTACATATAAGATACAATTCCTCCCCACCAGTTATCGGAGAATACAGCTGAGTATGGAATTGAACAAATTTATGACAAAAGAATCCTTGCAAATTGTCTAACTGTAAAATAAAAGGTGGCTCAGACCTTTCTAAAAGATTTAAAACATTACTGATCATGCTAAAAAATTGTGACAATTTATACTTCAAAATTATACCTTTATTCTTAATACTATGCTAAGCCACAGAAAGCAACAAAAGTTGACTGAAAAAATGCAAACTGTCTTATAACAATCAAAGTTCCTATGGATAATAAAAGCTTTTGGAGGGGGACCTTGAAGATGGCGGAAGAGTAAGACGCGGAGATCGCCTTCCTCCCCACGGATACACCAGAAATACATCTACACGTGGAACAACTCCTACAGAACACCTACTGAAGGCTGGCAGAAGACCTCAGACCTCCCAAAAGGCAAGAAACTCCCCACGTACCTGGGTAGGGCAAAAGAAAAAACAGAGACAAAAGAATAAGGACGGCACCTGCGCCAGTGGGAGGGAGCTGTGAAGGAGGAAAAGTTTCCACACACTAGGAAGCCCCTCCGCGGGCGGAGACTGCGGGAGGCGGAGGGGGGGGCTTCGGGACCGAGGAGTAGTGCACAGCGACGGGTGCGGAGGGCAAAGCGGGGAGATTCCCGCACAGAGGATCGGTGCCGACCGGCACTCACCAGCCCGAGAGGCTTGTCTGCTCACCCGCCGGGGCGGGCAGGGCTGCGAGCTGAGGCTCGGGTTTCGGTTTTGGACGGAGCGCAGGGAGAGGACTGGGGTTGGCGGCTTGAACATAGCCTGAAGGGGTTAGTGCACCACGACTAGCCGGGAGGGAGTTCGGGGAAAAGCCTGCACCTGCCGAAGAGGCAAGAGACTTTTTCTTCCCTCTTTGTTTCCTGGTGCGCGAGGAGAGGGGTTTAAGAGCGCTGCTTAAAGGAACTCCAGAGACGGGCGCGAGCCGCGGCTAAAAGCGCGAACCCCAGAGACGGGCGCGAGCCGCGGCAAAAAGCGCGAACCCCAGAGACGGGCGCGAGCCGTGCCTAAAAGCGCGGACCCCAGAGACGGGCGCGAGCCGCGGCACAAAGCGCGAACCCCAGAGACGGGCGGGAGACGTTAAGGCTGCTGCTGCCGCCACCAAGGGGCCTGTGTGCGAGCCCAGGTCACTCTCCACACCCCTCTTCTGCGGAGCCTGTGCAGCCCGCCACTGCCAGGTTCCCGGGAACCAGGGACAACTTCCCCGGGAGAACGCACGGCGGGCCTCAGGCTGGTGCAACGTCACGCCGGCCTCTGCCGCAACGTCACGCCGCCTCTGACGCCGCAGGCCCGCCCCGCACGCAGTGCCCCTCCTTCCCCCCCCTCACCCCCGGCCTGAGTGAGCCAGAGACCCCGAATCAGCGGCTCCTTTAACCCTGTCCTGTCTGAGCAAAAAACAGACGCCCTCCAGCGACCTACACGCAGAGGCAGGGCCAAATCCAAAGCTGAGCTCCTGTGAGCTGTGAGAACAAAGAAGAGAAAGGGAAATCTTTCCCAGCAGCCTCAGAAGCAGAGGATTAAAGCTCCACAATCAACTTGATATACCCTGCATCTGTGGAATACCTGAATAGACAAGGAATGATCCCAAATTGAAGAGGTGGAATTTAGGAGCGAGATCTATGATTTTTTTCCCTTCTCCTCTTTTTGTGAATGTGTACGTGTATGCTTATGTGTGACATCTTGTCTGTATACTCTTGCTTCCACCATTTGTCCTAGGGCTCTATCCGTCCATGGTTTTTAAAAAAAAAAAAAAAATTTTTTTTCTCAATAATTAATTTTAATTGTAATAACTTTATTATACTTTACCGTCGTTCCTTCTTTCTTTCTTTCTTTCTTTCCGTCCTTCCCTCCTTTAGACAACGAATCACCCCAAATTGAGGAGGTGGTCTCTGAGAGCAAGATTTATGATTTTTCCCCCTTTACCTCGTTTTGTGAAGGTGTATGTGTATGCTTCTGTATAAGATTTTCTCTGTATAGCTTTGCTTCCAACATTTGTCCTAAGGTTCTATCCGTCCCTCTTTTTTTTTTTTTTTTTCTAAATATTTTTTAATTCAATAACTATATTATACTTTATTTTATTTTTACTGTATCTTCTTTCTTTCTGTCTTTTTTCCTTCTTTCCCTCCTTCCTTCCTTCCTTCCTTCCTCCCTCCCTCCCTCCTTTCTTTCCTTCTTTGCTTCTTTCTTCCTTCCTTCCTTTCCTCCTTTCCTTCTTTCTTTCCTCATACTTCTACTAATTCTCTCTACTTTTTCTCCCTTTTATTCTGAGCCGTGTGGATGAAAGGCTCTTGGTGCTCCAGCCAGGAGTCAGGGCTCTGCCTCTGAGGTAGGAGAGCCAACTTCAGGACACTGGTCAACAAGAGACCTCCCAGCTCCACATAATATTAAACGGTGGAAATCTCCCAGTGACCTCCATCTTAACACCAGCACCCAGCTTCACTCAACGACCAGCAAGCCACAGTGCTAGACAACCTATGCCAAACAACTAGCAAAACAGGAACACAACCCCACCCATTAGCAGAGAGGCTGCCTAAAATCATAATAAGGCCACAGACACCCCAAAACACACCACCAGACGTGAACCTGCCCACTAGAGAGACAAGATCCAGCCTCATCCACCACAACACAGGCACTAGTCCCCTCCACCAGGAAGCCTACACAACCCACTGAAACAACCTTAGCCACTGGAGACAGACATCAAAAACAACGGGAACTACGAACGTGCAGCCTGCAAAAAGGAGACCCCAAACACAGTAAGATAAGCAAAATGAGAAGACAGAAAAACACACAGCAGATGAAGGAGCAAGATAAAAATGCACCAGACCTAACAAATGAAGAGGAAATAGGCAGTCTACCTGAAAAAGAATTCAGAATAATGATAGTAAGGATGATCCGAAATCTTGGAAGTAGAATGGACAAAATGCAAGAAGCAGTTAACAAGGACCTAGAAGAAATAAAGATGAAACAAGCAATGATGAACAACGCAATAAATGAAATTAAAAGTACTCTAGATGGGATCAATAACAGAATAACTGAGGCAGAAGAACGGATAAGTGACCTGGAAGATAAAATAGTGGAAATAACTACTGCAGAGCAGAATAAAGAAAAAAGAATGAAAAGAACTGAGGACAGTCTCAGAGACCTCTGGGACAACATTAAACGCACCAACATTCGAATTATAGGGGTTCCAGAAGAAGAAGAGAAAAAGAAAGGGACTGAGAAAATATTTGAAGAGATTATAGTTGAAAACTTCCCTAATATGGGAAAGGAAATAGTTAATCAAGTCCAGGAAGCACAGAGAGTCCCATACAGGATAAATACAAGGAGAAATACGCCAAGACACATATTAATCAAACTGTCAAAAATTAAATACAAAGAAAGCATATTAAAAGCAGCAAGGGAAAAACAGCAAATAACACACAAGGGAATCCCCATAAGGTTAACAGCTGATCTCTCAGCAGAAACCCTACAAGCCAGAAGGGAGTGGCAGGACATACTGAAAGTGATGAAGGAGAAAAACCTGCAACCAAGGCTACTCTACCCAGCAAGGATCTCATTCAGATTTGATGGAGAAATTAAAACCTTTACAGACAAGCAAAAGCTGAGAGAGTTTAGCACCACCAAACCAGCTTTACAGCAAATGCTAAAGGAACTTCTCTAGACAAGGAACACAAGAGAAGGAAAAGACCTATAATAACGAACCCAAAACAATATAGAAAATGGGAATAGGAACATACATATCGATAATTACCTTAAATGTAAATGGACTAAATGCTCCCACCAAAAGACACAGATTGGCTGAATGGATACAAAAACAAGACCCTTATATATGCTGTCTACAAGAGACCCACTTCAGACCTAGAGACACATACAGACTGAAAATAAGGGGATGGAAAAAGATATTCCATGCAAATGGAAACCAAAAGAAAGCTGGAGTAGCAATTCTCATATCAGACAAAATAGACTTTAAAATAAGGACTATTACAAGAGACAAAGAAGGACACTACATAATGATAAAGGGATCGATCCAAGAAGAAGATATAACAATTGTAAATATTTATGCCCCCAACATAGGAGCACCTCAATACATAAGGCAAATACTAACAGCCATAAAAGGGGAGATTGACAGTAACACATTCATAGTAGGGGACTTTAACACCCCACTTTCACCCATGGACAGATCATCCAAAATGAAAATAAATAAGGAAACACAAGCTTTAAATGATACATTAAACAAGATGGACTTAATTGATATTTATAGGACACTCCATCCAAAAACAACACAATACACATTTTTCTCAAGTGCTCATGGAACATTCTCCAGGATAGACCATATCTTGGGTCACAAATCAAGCCTTGGTAAATTTAAGAAAATTGAAATTGTATCAAGTATCTTTTCTGACCACAACGCCATGAGACTAGATATCAATTACAGGAAAAGATCTGTAAAAAATACAAACACATGGAAGCTAAACAATACACTACTTAATAATGAAGTGATCACTGAAGAAATCAAAGAGGAAATAAAAAAATACCTAGAAACAAATGACAATGGAGACACAACGACCCAAAACCTATGGGATGCAGCAAAAGCAGTTCTAAGGGGGAAGTTTATAGCAATACAAGCCCACCTTAAGAAGCAGGAAACATCTCGAATAAACAACCTAACCTTGCACCTCAAGCAATTAGAGAAAGAAGAACAAAAAAACCCCAAAGCTAGCAGAAGGAAAGAAATCATAAAAATCAGATCAGAAATAAATGAAAAAGAAATGAAGGAAACGATAGCAAAGATCAATAAAACTAAAAGCTGGTTCTTTGAGAAGATAAACAAAATAGATAAACCACTAGCCAGACTCATCAAGAAAAAAAGGGAGAAGACTCAAATCAATAGAATTAGAAATGAAAAAGGAGAAGTAACAACTGACACTGCAGAAATAAAAAAAATCATAAGAGATTACTACAAGCAACTCTATGCCAATAAAATGGACAATCTGGAAGAAATGGACAAATTCTTAGAAATGCACAACCTGCCAAGACTGAATCAGGAAGAAATAGAAAATATGAACAGACCAATCACAAGCACTGAAATTGAAACTGTCATTAAAAATCTTCCAACAAACAAAAGCCCAGGACCAGATGGCTTCACAGGTGAATTCTATCAAACGTTTAGAGAAGAGCTAACACCTATCCTTCTCAAACTCTTCCAAAATATAGCAGAGGGAGGAACACTCCCAAATTCCTTCTACGAGGCCACCATCACCTTGATACCAAAACCAGACAAGGATGTCACAAAGAAAGAAAACTACAGGCCAATATCACTGATGAACATAGATGCAAAAATCCTCAACAAAATACTAGCAAACAGAATCCAACAGCACATTAAAAGGATCATACACCATGATCAAGTGGGGTTTATTCCAGGAATGCAAGGATTCTTCAATATACGCAAATCTATCAATGTGATAAACCATATTAACAAATTGAAAGAGAAAAACCATATGATCATCTCAATAGATGCAGAGAAAGCTTTTGACAAAATTCAACACCCATTTATGCTAAAAACCCTGCAGAAAGTAGGCATAGAGGGAACTTTCCTCAACATAATAAAGGCCATATATGACAAGCCCACAGCAAACATCATCCTCAATGGTGAAAAACTGAAAGCATTCCCACTAAGATCAGGAACAAGACAAGGTTGCCCACTCTCACCACTCTTATTCAACATAGTTTTGGAAGTTTTAGCCACAGCAATCAGAGAAGAAAAGGAAATAAAAGGAATCCAAATCGGAAAAGAAGAAGTAAAGCTGTCACTGTTTGCAGATGACATGATACTATACATAGAGAATCCTAAAGATGCTACCAGAAAACTACTAGAGCTAATCAATGAATTTGGTAAAGTAGCAGGATACAAAGTTAATGCACAGAAATCTCTGGCATTCCTATATACTAATGATGAAAAATCTGAAAGTGAAATCAAGAAAACACTCCCATTTACCATTGCAACAAAAAGAATAAAATATCTAGGAATAAACCTACCTAAGGAGACGAAAGACCTGTATGCAGAAAATTATAAGACACTGATGAAAGAAATTAAAGATGATACAAATAGATGGAGAGATATACCATGTTCTTGGATGGGAAGAATCAACATTGTGAAAATGACTCTACTACCCAAAGCAATCTACAGATTCAATGCAATCCCTATCAAACTACCACTGGCATTTTTCACAGAACTAGAACAAAAAATTTCACAATTTGTATGGAAACACAAAAGACCCCGAATAGCCAAAGCAATCTTGAGAA
The DNA here is from genome assembly GCF_059928025.1 of Delphinapterus leucas. NCBI lineage: Eukaryota > Metazoa > Chordata > Mammalia > Artiodactyla > Monodontidae > Delphinapterus > Delphinapterus leucas. The sequence goes on along the minus strand of NC_143137.1, from coordinate 85,697,753 downwards.
CGAAAAAAGGAGCTGGAGGAATCAGGCTCCCTGACTTCAGACTATACTACAAAGCTACAGTAATCAAGACAGTATGGTACTGGCACAAAAACAGAAATATAGATCAATGGAACAGGATAGAAAGCCCAGCGATAAACCCACGCACATATGGACACCTTATCTTTGATAAAGGTGGCAGGAATGTACAGTGGAGAAAGGACAGCCTCTTCAATAAATGGTGCTGGGAAAACTGGACAGGTACATGTAAAAGTATGAGATTAGATCACTCCCTAACACCATACACAAAAATAAGCTCAAAATGGATTAAAGACCTAAATGTAAGGCCAGAAACTATCAAACTCTTAGAGGAAAACATAGGCAGAACACTCTATGACATAAATCACAGCAAGATCCTTTCTGACCCACCTCCTAGAGTAATGGAAATAAAAACAAAAATAAACAAATGGGACCTAATGAAACTTCAAAGCTTTTGCACAGCAAAGGAAACCATAATCAAGACCAAAAGACAACCCTCAGAATGGGAGAAAATATTTGCAAATGAAGCAACTGACAAAGGTTTAATCTCCAAAATTTACAAGCAGCTCATGCAGCTCAATAACAAAAAAACAAACAACCCAATCCAAAAATGGGCAGAAGACCTAAATAGACATTTCTCCAAAGAAGATATACAGAATGCCAACAAACACATGAAAGAATGCTCAACATCATTAATCATTAGAGAAATGCAAATCAAAACTACAATGAGATATCATCTCACACCAGTCAGAATGGCCATCATCAAAAAATCTAGAAACAATAAATGCTGGAGAGGGTGTGGAGAAAAGGGAACACTCTTGCACTGCTGGTGGGAATGTGAATTGGTTCAGCCACTATGGAGAACAGTATGGAGGTTCCTTAAAAAACTACAAATAGAATTACCGTATGACCCAGCAATCCCACTACTGGGCATATACCCTGAGGAAACCAAAACTCAAAAAGAGTCATGTACCAAAATGTTCATTGCAGCTCTATTTACAATAGCCCGGAGATGGAAACAACCTAAGCGCCCATCATCGGATGAATGGATAAAGAAGATGTGGCACATATATACAATGGAATATTACTCAGCCATAAAAAGAAACGAAATTGAGCTATTTGTAATGAGGTGGATAGACCTAGAGTCTGTCATACAGAGTGAAGTAAGTCAGAAAGAAAAAGACAAATACCGTATGCTAACGCATATATATGGAATTTAAGGGGAAAAAAAAAATGTCATGAAGAACCTAGGGGTAAGACAGGAATAAAGACGCAGACCTACTGGAGAACGGACTTGAGGATATGGGGAGGGGGAAGGGTGAGCTTTGACAGGGTGGGAGAGAGTCATGGACATATACACACTAACAAACGTAGTAAGGTAGATAGCTAGGGGGAAGCAGCCGCAAGGCACAGGGATATTAGCTCGGTGCTTTGTGACAGCCTGGAGGGGTGGGATAGGGAGAGTGGGAGGGAGGGAGACGCAAGAGGGAAGACATATGGGAACATATGTATATGTATAACTGATTCACTTTGTTATAAAGCAGAAACTAACACACAATTGTAAAGCAATTATACCCCAATAAAGATGTTTAAAAAAAAAAAAAAAAAAAAAAAGCTTTTGGAGAACAGTAATGCTGTCTAATGGTGCCATCTTGTGGAAAACACTGAAGAAAGTTGAGTTTCGAAACTCCTAAAATTGCCTAAAGGCAAAATAAACAGGACTTGGAAAAAATACTCAAATAAACCTAACAATAAGAAAAATTTAATCCTTATTTTGGTATTATGTAATGACTGATTTTAATCCATGATCATTAAGATTAAAATCTCTTCAGAATTAGAATTCAATATTAAGTATTTGCAAGGGATGAACTGGGAGTTTGGGGTTAGTACACAAACTATTACATATAGAATGGATAAACAACAAGGTCCTACTGTATAGCACAGGTAACTATATTTAATATCCTGGGATAAACCATAATGGAAAAGAGTATAAAAAAGAATGTATATGTGTGTATAACTGAGTCACTTTGCTGTACTGCAGAAATTCACACAACACTGTAAATCAACTACACTTCAATACAAAAAAATTTTTTAAAGAAATATTAAGAATTTAAAGATGTTATTGAGGGAGTTCCCTGGTGGTCCAGTGGTTAAGACTTCGCCTTCCAATGGAGGGGGTGTGGGTTCAATCCCTGGTGGGGAAGCTAAGACCCCACATGCCTCGCGGCCAAAAAAACAAATCATAAAACAGGAGCAATATTGTAACAAATTCAAAAAAGACTTTAAAAATGGTTCACATCAAAAAAAAAAAATTTAAAAAAATAAAATAAAACGTAAAAGTTATAAAAAGATGTTACTGATTCCAAATAAGTAACTAAATATCTATCAAAAGTAGTAAATCACAAATTTAAAATTAAATTGTATAATATTTAATCATCTCAGTTCAAGTTTGAATTTACTAATTAACTCAAATGCATTAAAAAGGGAATGTTTTGCCACAAATTTTGTAGAATCTACCCACTGTGTGAGCCAACCAGATGCAAAATTGCAAGTACTAGGAAAGAAAATTACAATCTTACACTTTTATCTGATGCATGAATATCTATATTTCCATAAACTGTTCCCAGGCAGATCACTTTACCTCCTTTTGTTTGAATATGTAATTTTTGACTCTGAAAGACAAATACAAAAATTCACATAGAAAAAGAGACAATAAATTTGACTTATACTAATAAAAAATGTTCCAACATTTTATACATTTCTTTTAAAATAATAATAAAGCAGTAAAAGAGGAAGTAGAAATGAATAGAAATGCACTGTTTGGAATAATAACATCAGTGAGAAAAGAATGTCAACTGCTGTTAAAGTGATTAAATAAAGCTCCTTGGACTCAAAGGAAAAAAAAAAGATACTTGGGTGTTCTGGTAGCTTCACTGAAGAAAGGGTTGGGAATCAAAGATCACAATGGCTAACTAAACATACATCATGATGAGGATGACAACAATAATCACTGTTCATCGTTATTAATATTCATCATTAATAACAGTAATATTTATTACTTACTTGGCATTTTCTTTGCACCAAATAACAACGTTCACTACTTTATGTGAACTAACATTTAATTCTCACAATTCAGAGATGGGTATTATATTTTTCCCATTTTACAGAGGAAGGAATCCAAGAATCAGAAAGGTTAAACAACCTTATCAGGTGACACATTAGAAAACAACAAAATCTAAACTAATAGACTCAAGCTCTGTATGATTTCAAATCCTACATTCTTATTGCTGGAGTCACCTGAAGAAGTATATATTCACACTTAGGATAACAACCCACTGACTGTTAAACTTTCTAGTACAACACAGCCCAGAAACTGGAACTAAATGAAAATGTCTCTAAGAAAATAGCAGTTACGGTTAGCCTCCTCTGCTAGACAAAAAAAAATGTGTGTGTATGTAACACTTGATTTCACACTTGGCAAGTGTGGCAGAAACTATGATAGGTCCACAAAAATCCACTTTTTCCCCAAGTACAGAGTATAGCTGGGCCCATGAAGAGACAATGTTTTCCAGCTTCCCTTACCTCCTAGGTGCTGCTCAGTTCTTGCCAACAGAATATAAATAGAAATGTTATGTGCAATTTCCAGGCTGGTGCTTTTAGAAGAACTAATGTGCGTTCTCTGTGCTCTGCCCCTGCCACCAGGTGCACGTATATTACAATAAGGCTCTAACAGATAGCAGAGCCAGAAGATGAAGGGAACCTACAATACCTGAATAGAAATGAGTCACCCACACACTTGGACACAAATGAAAAATAAACTACAGTTGTGTGTGAGCCATTAGATGTTTGGTCTATTTTTTAGGGTAGCTTACTTCACCTTAATATTTGCACAAGTCTTCAGTTCTACCACATCTATAAAGAGAAAAAGAATAGGTAAATACCAGAAGAAGAAAAATAGCAAAAGCAAACCCACCAATATCATAACCAGCAACGGTAGAGACGTTATCTAAAAACTGGGAAAAAAAATACAAAACAACCTTCTGGTTGCTTTACTCAGGGGGAAAAACAGTAAAACCTTGGCTAAAATGGCCCAGGAATGAAGTTAAAAAAATTCAGTGAAAAGGGCAAAATGAAACATTCTTAAAAAGTTTATCTATATTACAGCATGGTAGACTTCATGCCCATAGAAACATGAGTCAGAAGTCAAACTGTATTTAATACAGTCTTTATCAAGCAGACAAGTAACTGATGAACCTCAGAAAAAAGTATCTCCAAAACAACTGTTATTTTATTTAAATCAGGAGTTCTTAACCAAGTTTACACGACATTCTAGACAGTCTGTGAAACTTATGAAATTGTAAGCAAAATTTCATATGTGTGCATTTTTTCTAAGGAAATAATCATATTTTCAAAGAGGTCTAAAGCACAAAAATGTAAATAGCTATCATTAAGTTCAAAGCTCATCTAATTTCAAAAAATGTAAAGTAGATTATAAAATTTAAAAACATACTGATCTTGGGTGGCCTCGGCCTGCAGCAAGATTTCAGTTCCCTGCCAGAGACTGAAGTCAGGCAGCAGCTGTGAGAGCTCTGAATCCTAGCCACTAGACCACTGGGGACCAGTGGCCAGTGACAAGGCCCTAGACTATCAGCTGTGTAGAAATGAATTTTCACATAGAGACGGAAAGTAGTGAAGCAAGTAAAGTGTTTAGGAGGAAAAAGTACAGTTCTTGTGGATAGAAACATGGGTGGGCTCAGAGAGAGAGTTGCCACCTTGTGGTAGTTTGAATCACTTTTATGGAACATTTCTTCCAGGTTTCCTTTGACCAATCATCTTGCTTTGCCTGGTTCTGAGTCCGTATTTGGTATATCTCAGGATCTTCCCCGTGTGTGTGCGCATGCATCTCTCAGCCAAGATGGATTCTAGCAAAGAGGCCTATGCATAGTTGACGTCACTTACTCTGGGGTGGTGCCCCCTCCCTTGTGGACCTCCAAGAAGCCTTTCTGGGCATGTGTAGTCGGGAAGGTCTCCTTGACTTTGAGAATAAGGAATATGTGGTCTTTTATCTCTTATCTGGGAAGGGCCCAGCCTCCTCTCTCCATTGTCCTGCTATTGATATTTTGAAGTTTCTGGCCACAGTGAATGAACTCCAGCTGCTTACCCTGGGGCCCATCTATCTCCTGCCTCAATATGCAAAACAAAGTAGTTAAAATGTTTAAATAAATCAGAAGCTATTTAGTATAATATAAACTATTACTATTGCATTTTTTAAAAATGCAAATATGTGGCATTCAGTGAGTTAGTACTGCCAGACATTTTGCTTGGACAACAAGGAAAGGTGGAAAGAGCATGAGCTTGGAATGCAGAAAGACCCAAGTTCAAATTTTAGCTCAATTTATTAGCTGTGGGAACCTAAATGAGTTCCTTAATCTCTTAGTAGCTCACAGTTTCTTCCTTGATAAAAAGAAGATAATTCAAGGATTAAATGAAGCCTTAGCTACATTTCTGGGTACATAATAAGGACTCAGTAAACAGTAGCTGTTATTATTGCTATAAACATCTTATAACATACATCAAATATATTTCAAATCCTTAAAATGAGTGGAAGAGAAACTTACATTAATAGGCGATCACTAATTAGAGATAATGATATTGTACTATATTTAAAACTTAAACCAGATATTTCACGAAGCGTTCCCATTCTGAATTTAAGTCAGTTAAATGCTAAGATCTCAAGAATAATTCTCTTACCTCTTAATTCTCCTAACTACCATTAAGATTCAGCGGACCCAGTTCTAATTCTTGAATTTCTTTTTTGAGCTATTCTATTTGTAGGACTGATATTTCATGACTTTTATTCTTTCTTAGAGGTCCCCCAAAGAATAAATAGAAAATTTACTCATTTTTTAAATACAATAAAACTCATTCTATCTTAAAATTACCATAATGGTTCACTGGACTCCTTTGTAAATCTAAAATACATTATGGGATTTTAGTATTCTTATTTTTCATATGTCTCATAACATTCTGCTATTTCATTATCCTAGCAGTTATTTCATTATTATTTGTCAATTATTCCTAACTATGCTAGAAAATGTCTAAAAGAATAAGACAACAGAAGAATGATGAACTTGCTTCAAATGATGGTTCTCAACTAAAGGTGATTTTTGTCCCCCAGAGGACATTTGGCAATGTGTGGAGATATTTTTCATTGTCCTAAGTGAGTGTGTTTCTTGGCACTTAGTTAGTAGAAGCCAGGAATACTGCTAACCATCCCACAGTGCATAGGTCAGCCCCTGACAACAAAGAATTTTCCAGCCCAAAATGTCAACAGTGCCAAAGCTGAGAAATCATTTTTCATTTTATGCACATAATGGCAGAAAAAAGAAAACTGACAAAATAGATCTTTCAGAATTATCAGATGGATCAAAAGATGATTGCAAAGAGACAGACAGCAGTACAGTAGCTTCTAATTTTGGCTGTGAAATTGAAAATCTAAGAATCTAAGTCTCCAGAGAACAATATTCTAGATGAATTTCTGAAATTCAAGCATTGATGAGTGACCAATATATTTATAAGGACAAAAATGAACCATGGTATTCTCATCCATTTAGTCACTCAACATGAAAACTTCATTGTGCAATCTTCTACAAGAACTGGAACCATCTCATTTTTCCAAAAGGATATGTAATAGTATTCTTTAATCGTTTTTGATATTTGTGCAACTAAACTTTTCTTATTTTTTTGGCTGCGCCGGGTCTTAGTTGTGGCACATAGGATCTTCATTGCAGCATGCAGGCTCTTTCAGTTGCGGCATGCAGGATCTAGTTCCCTGACCAGAGATCAAACCCAGGCCCCCTGCATTGGGAGCATGGAGTCTTAACCCCTGGACCACCAGGGAAGTCCCTGTGCAACTAAATTTACTGAAATGGTTCACATGTGAAGACATGCCAAAGGTAGGTGTGCAAATAAAAGTGGCTGGGACAAAATAAATAATGTAAACATTTTTAAATGCATCCAATTAATCATACTAATTACTGTTTATGCATCTAAAAATGAAAATGTTTTGCAATTATGAAGCAAAGATGCCTGACTTCAACAAAGTTACATACCACCAAAGTTCACAAAAGTATTGAGTTTTGGGTCTTCCCTGGTGGCGCAGTGGTTGAGAGTCCGCCTGCGGATGCAGGGGATGCGGGTTCGTGCCCCGGTCCGGGAAGATCCCACATGCCGTGGAGCGGCTGGGCCCATGAGCCATGGCCGCTAAGACTGAGCATCCGGAGCCTGTGCTCCGCAACGGGAGAGGCCACAACAGTGAGAGGCCCGTGTACCGCCAAAAAAAAAAAGTATTGAGTTTTGAATATGCAAGTGTAAGTAGTATCAGTAGTAACAATAAGCTAGAACTTACCAGAGATGTATTTGAAATCATTTAGAGCTGAGACCAATCTAATTTTAAGAAAATTAAATATAAAAGCGTTGTTACAAAGTGAGACGAATCATTTGCTCTTTAGCACAAATAACTACTTAATCCTTAAGTAATGAACTACCTGGTACATTAAAAATGTGATTAATTTAATATTTTAAGCAAATTTATAAGGCTTAATGACTTTTCCTCACTCCTTAATAAATGGAAGAAAATCATTCGTTAAAACTAAAATTTCTTAAACTTAGTAAGATCTGAGAATACTAAGAACGTATTATTAGTATCAGTGTACACTTTGAAATGAAATCTAAAAGGAACATGACGAAAACCTTCAAAGTTGCTACAACCTCTATACTTTCATAACAGAACTGACAAACTTTTTGCAAGGAATTTCTGAGTGATGAATAAATGATACTCAATATTTCCAATAAATGACGCTTGAATAATAACCTTAATTTGATACCGCAGTTCACAGTTTAAGGTGTTTTAAAAAATAACGTTGAAACAAAATTAGAAAAATATTTATACCTTAACTGACTGTAAGATGCTGGTCCCCTGTTCAGTTTCAATTTTGCAATTATCACACTCAATATTTTCGACTTTTACACAGCCAGACCCTGATGACTTGATATTCAAATCTAGAAATGAAAAAAAGAAAAACCAAGTTAGTACTATGGTTAATGAGCTCCAAAGCATTTCAGTGTCCCGCAGAAATCCAGCTCCTCAGTTTACTGAATCCTGGAAAGAACACAGCTGTCAGCAGCCTCTCTCTAAAGGTAAGGGATCTCCACCACAGCAACAGGACCAAATGTAAAGCCCTTTTCTACCAGTTTTTAAAAAGCAGTTATTTCTGTTGGCAGATATCATCTAAAGAGAGAAAGTAACATAGGAGATAAGTAAAGCAGGTCAAAGCTTCCAGTTCTTATAGAAGATCATAGAAGCCTCTTCGCCACTGAGAAAATACACAAACACAGATTTGAGTAAGAGTGCAGCAAGTTAACAAGTCATTATGGTGAACTGGATAAGTCAGTTAGCTTATTCTCTTCTATATTCATGAAAGTTTAAAGATTTGTTCCCAAACTTTCCCCAAGTTAAAAAGCCTACTGCAGGAGTGGCATGGATCAGTATATATGACCATGAGTTCGGTTTTCAAATCCTACCTCTAACCTTTCATATGTAAAAAATGAAGATATTATCATGCAACTATATCACAAGGTATTTGAAGTAATAAAAAGTGGGAACAACTTTGAAAAATCTAGTACTGAATAATATTAAAACCTCAAAATTGTGGATAAATAACAGTGATATATACAAAGAAAATTTGGCAAATAAGCCATACTTAGCTTTAAAGTTTAACTTTAAATTCAATTTAAGGTGTAACCTTAGGTGTCTCTGTATAAAAATTAAAAATCTTTAAAACAATGATATTTAATACCTAGTTCAAATAAATATTGATGATTTCCCTTAAAACAGATCAGAGAATTAATGCTACCCCAAACACAAACTACTGGGGTCTTAGCACTACAATTCCAATAGTCATGACATAAAAATCAATTTCTACAGTTGAGTATATGGCAGTCTCTATAAAGGCAATATTTTGGTTGGGATTAATATAAAATACATAAAAAGACAATTTTGCCCCATACTTACATGGATGGAAATGTAACTGCAAAACTTTCAGCTAGTTAAGTAGTGTTACAACATAAGGTTTGATCTCAAGCAGTAATGATAGGCATGGGAAGAAGAAAACAATTTCTAAATATACTCTACCCTCAGTAGGTGGGTAGAGAAGTTAAGGCTACATACTGAGTGGTAGTAATGCTACGCTCACTCATTCACTGAAACAGTTATACACGAACTGGAGGAACATGAGTAAGTATGAGTAAAATTGAATTATGTTGATTTGAGGGCCTGTGGAATATCCACATGTTAACACTAAATTGGAAATGAAATTCTGGCTCTAAAAAGAGGAATCAGCAAATAATAAGGTTTGGGTAGTTCCATTTTTATCTGTGCTGCCATAAAATTTTGCTTATCTCTATTTCAATACTCAGTCTATTTTGTACTGCATAATACATTGGCAAATCTTCCTCCCCACCCCAGACTGTTAACATTTTGAGATCAGGGTCTCTTATTCACCTAGGCTAGTTAAAAACAAGTTGAGAAGCAATAAGGCATAGTGGTTCAGCAGACTCCAGTCAGTTCAAATCTCAGCTCCACCACTTTATATCTGAGAGAAAATAGGCATATTTCTTGATCTAACCCCACTACAAATTAAATTTCATGAAGGCATGGATTTCTTCTACTTGTTCACCCACAATAAATACTTAGTATATGAAACTTGCTGTATCTCAATTCCCTCATCCTAAATGGTGACAATAAGTGTCTATAATACAGTGCAACAGTAAGGATTGAAAAAGATGATCTTAGAAGTGTTAGTTGCTATTACGATCTTCATTAGTATCTTCCTTCAGTCCCGGGAAGTCGGAGAGCCAGGGAAGACTTTCCTAGAAAAGTGCTGCGTACACAGTCGCTTCCATGGGAGAAACAACATGGAACCCAAATACCTACGAAACATATCTGGCAGCCATTATCAGTTGAAGTTTCCCAGGCAATCTTACTATGTGTTTTTCTTCATGGCCTGCTACTCAGAGAACATTTACTTAGGCCAGAATGAGTGGTGACGTTTTCAGTAAGAAGCCGGGTGCCTATCAGAAACCAAACACCTGGTCCAGGTTCGATGGAATATGCTAAAGACAAGGCTGTTGGGGACAGACGCCAGGCAGTGAGCAAGAGGAAACGCGGATGGTCTGCCATGCCACTGAGTGGATTATCAAGATACTTTAACCCTGAAAAATACACCACATTGTTACCGGCAAAGTGCAGTGACACAAATAGGAACAAAGTGCCAAAGGAGAACAGAAGGGGCTCCACAAATGTTATTCGTCTTAGATTATTCCAAATCATGTTTCCATTCAATTTATAAAATTGCTGTAATTGAGAACCTAATTCCTAACTACTGCCCAGAAACCCAAAGCACAACAGAAAAAAAGAGGCAACCTCCGAAAGCGTAAATTGTAAATTACGTTGGAAAGTCAGATCCAAAGGGACCAATTAAAAATTAGGTCGGCCTAATTCTATAAATTCACTGGATGTGCCCCGGGACCCAAGCCCGTTTAAACTTCACTTGCCGAACTTCAGGGGCGCGTTCACTTCCACGGACGCCTGGGGGTCGATGACGTCAGACACGATGGCCACCTCCTTCTGCGCCTCGTCGTACCTCACCTGCAGGCTGGCCACGGCCCCACCCTCCACTCCGCTCACCGCCACCAGCACGTGGTCACCATCCGGGTAGGTGAGAGGGTCCAGGGGCCTCACGGCTAGGGAGCAGGGGAGCCGCGTCCGCAGCCGGCCGAAAGGGCTCACCAGAAGTGCCCACTCCTTCAGAGTCCGGCGCGCGGGACCAGACCGAGAGACGTCGGGCTGGGACCCACCTGAGCCGTACAGCCGGGCCTGACAGGCCCCGCACGCACAGCGCCCCGCGACCTCGCTGGCCCACACTCGGAGCAGACAGAGCCGGAGGCAGCCCAGCCCCCATCCCGAGCAGGGGACGAACATGGCGTGCTCTCACGCTCCCTCAGATCACCTCAGCCACAGGCTAGTCTCGCCACGGCCAGTCGACTTGGCCGCTGTGCCGGCGCAAGTCAAAAGGGAGACACCTGAGAGGGTGTGCTGAAGCAACAGCAGGACTGCTCACTTCGTTCAGCAATTTAAACCTCAGCTACACACGCCTCGGGGGCAAATTGGAATTTCAAAGCGCTAACTATCCACCCTGACCCTGACTCCTCGCCTACTCCCGCCCTTTCGCAAAGGCCGGTGGGATAGGTAGTTCTAATGGTGTCAGACGTCGAAGGGCTCGGCGGCTTAGAAACTACATTTCCCAAGAGGCAATGCGCAAGGTTGTTAAGGCTAGTAAGAGCAGGTGTTACACGGGACTCGGAAGGCAAGCGCTCCTTTCCTCTAGCCAATTATCCATTGGAGGGACGGGGGGGGGGAAAAAAAAAAAAATCACACCAGAATCCACCTGACCAATGGAAAGCGTGGAAGGCGAAAGATGGGCAAGGCTGTGTGGTTTCCTTGGATACCGAGGACGCTACTTCTTTGGAGAGGGTGGAGCTTTGGAGTCAGACGAGGAAGCCAAAACTCACAGAGAAAAATAGGAGCCTAAATAAGCATCAGGACCGAGGGAAGTGGTAGGAAATTGCGCTTTTAAAGGTGAGAACTAGATGCAAAATAGGAGTACCCTCAGTGAGTGGTTAGTTCCAAACTTCATTAAACTAGTGCGGGGTACCTTGGGATAGAGAATCCCTAGGCAAGAGGATCAAGACCAGTTAGTGTTTTCTGAGGAAACTCCCTCTTTGATATCAAATGTAGGAATAGCGTTAGAGTCCTGTCTCCTTCCTGACTCTAAGTGATCTTACGTCAGTCATTGAACGTCTCTGGGTTTTAACCGCTCGCTCTTAAAATGAGGTCAATAATACTTTCCTTGTCTTGCCTCAAAGGGTTTTTGTAGGGATCAAATGAGATAATGGATGTGAACACGCTGCACAGGCTGCCAAGTTGCAATTTAAATTATTATATTTTTATTTTATAGCATAGACTCTAAGTTACCAAGAAAAATCTGAGCGATCACGATTTGTGTTGACAGCAGCACTGTTCCCTTTGACTACAAATGATCCTCGGTTTTAGGACTAAAATAAGAGAGAGAGAGAGAGAGAGAGATAGTGCCATGGGAAGAGTATGGAATTGGTTATTTTCCTGGCTCGGCCATTGGTTTATCTGTGTCACCTACACCTGTTTCTTCCACTTTAAGATGAAGAAGGATTGTACTAAACGACTCCGTAAGGTCTGTTTTACCTTTTATCATTTTGTGGGCAATTTAAAAATGAGAAAAGATTTATTTTCTCCTTTCCTGCTCTCTCTCCCTTTCTGTGCCAGTTCCTCCTCCTACAAATTATTCCCTAAGTTCTTTAGCAAAGACACCCTGCAAACAATGACGTCCGATAAAATGCAAGTGCTGAAACTGAATGCCATAAAAAATTGAAGCCCTTGGCCAAGTGCAATAACCAGAATTACTGGGAGTAATAGTGATAGAGGGATAGGCTAAAGTCCTAATGAAGTGAGCTAAAGTCCTCAGGGGCCCAAGTCATAGGGTGCTTTGCAAGCCATTACCTTGTTAGAAATTCAGTGTTTTTCTTAAGTTATCCTTTCCTCCTTTCTGTCCCAGTCCTTCCTCCCTCCTTATTCTTCCTCCTTATGAAGGCTCACAATAGGTGCAAGCTTTTAGGTTCACCAAGTTCCCACTGTATACTAGTTCTATCCTTGACTTTGTGTTTCATTTGGTCATAATTATTCAAACTGATCTTCAAACAGTCTTCTTAATGAAAACCCACAGGAATAACTTTGAAAAAGGCATTGGCTTAAGCAAGTTGAGAATGCACTTAAATTTGTTGTACCCATGCCAAACATTTTTAGATTAAATAGAAAACCCTAATAGATAATTTCTTTCTATGGTAATTTTTCCTTTTCTGATGCAAACCTAGTTAGTGGAGTTGGCAACTGAACAATAATTGCATATGTGGCAAAATCATTGTTTTACGATTTTCAAATAAACAAAAGAAAATTGACAAAAAATTACTTTTTGGATCATCTGAGTTTTAAAATGGAGAAAATTATGTATATTAAGGTTAACGTAAGATATTAAAAATTTATTGATACTTTTAAAGGTCTAATGACATGTAGCAAGTCTGTCCACATATCAGTAATGACCAATAAAAGTACTACCTTCCACCTGTATGACATTATAGTATTCAAAGCATGTTTACATGTATCATCTCATAGTATCTTCACAAAACACTCTGTTTGGCAGGGCAAGTATTATTTTGCTCACATTATTGATGAAGAAACAAGTTTTGAAAGGTTAAAAAACAATTAGAAGGTCTGGCCGTCTTACCACTTTGTCAAAAGGTCCTTCTATCTTCCTGACACCTTTGGAGAAAAAAAAGTTATTTATGAAATGAATAGAGAGTCATATATAACTCTCCCGCATATTTAGAGTTTACTTGTAGCATACTTTTACACGTTCAGTTTTTTAAAAGCCATTCCTGTGGTCATGAACATGTCCAGCTGGTAGGAGTGTAAGTTATTAAAACTTTCAGAGTTCAGTTTAGCAATATGCATAAAACACCCTAAAATATGTGTATCCACGACCTGGAAACTGTACTTCTTGGAATTTAATGTAAACATAAAATTAAGGATGTTCACAAAAACTTACATTTACGGAATTTTTTTTTCAGGATTACTTACGATAGTAAAGAATTGAAGCAACTTAAATGTCCAAAAACAGGAGGGTGTTACATAAATTAGTATACGTATGGAATATTATGGAACTTAAAATTGTATTTTGAAAACTATTCAATGAAATGGGAAATCTTCCATAACATAATTGTAAAGGAGAATCCTACAATTCTCCTTCTGTGTATGTCTCAATGACTCTCACACAACTACCACACTCACATAGCTTCACTTCTGACACTTCTAGTAATCAGATGTGTGGAGGTTTTCCCCTGCAACAAGCGACAATTTAACTCACTTCTGACACTAATGTTAGATCCCACAGGTTAGGGGCTCATTTCCCCAAAACCACTCCCATCCACTTCAGATGCCAGTCACAAGTAGTAGGTCCTCAGGTTACCCACAACTTCTATCTCCTCTGGTTACAAACTGGAGATTCCGACAACCCCCTCCTCAGGTTCTATTCATTTGCTAGCGTGGCTCACAGAACTCAGGGAAACACTTAAATTTACCACTTTACTAAAGGGTTTGATAAAGGATGCAGATGAACAGCCAGATGAAGAGATGCAGAGGGTGAGGCCTGGGAGGGTCTGGACCACCAGAGCTTCTGTCCCCGTGGAGCTGCGATGTGTCCCCCCTCCTGGTGTGGGTGTGTTCACCAGCCCGGAAGCTCTCCAGACCCCATACTAGTGGGAATTTTATGGAAGCTTCATCACATAGGCATGATCGATTACTAACTATATTTTCAGTCCTTCTTCCTTCTCAAGAGACTCAGGGGTAGGGCTGTAGATTCCAAGCTTCTAATCATGTCTTGTTTTTTCTGGTGACCAGCCCTCATCCAGGAGTCTACCCAAAGGTGCTTCATTAGAACAAAAGACTCACCCAGGAAATTATAAGGGTTTCAGGAAGCCCTTGTTAGGAGCCAAGGGCAGAGACCTATATATATATATATTTCTATTATCTCATAGTAATGTTAAGTGACATGAGTAGAATACCAAATTGTATGTATAGTATGATCTCAATTCTATAATAATAGGAATTTTAACATATATTCCATAGAAACAATTGCAGAGAGAAACACACAACTTGATAACAATGCTTATCTCCAAGTAGTAAGATGAATTATTTCATTTTTTTATGTGTCTTCAATAATGAACATATATTACATTTATAATTTAAAAAATTTAAATGTACTTCTTAGCATATATTGTTTCCTAAGACTGACTCAAATAGTGAGTCAGTCTTTCTCACCATCTAAATGCCATCTAAATATTCTAAATGAATATTTTACTTAATTTAATAATTAATATTCAATAAATGTACAATTTAATATACCAAATGAAAATTCCATATTGAAATTTTATTATGATTGACTATTCTGATAGTTAAAGCCACAATTTAAGCAGCTGTTGCCTAAACTAGCCTAGTGATTAAATCTTGACACCTTGCCCTGTGATGAAGAATTAACAACTTCACACAGCCTAATGGAACAAATTTATTCAACACTGGATTATACATTCTGTAAAGTGAGTTACATTCTCTCATTGAGGGACCGAGTCGTTTCAAGTGTTGGGGCAGGGAGGGCGGGGCCCCTGCAGCTGGGAGTCCCCTCCCCGCCAGGGCTCTTCTTCAGACTTTCCTGAACTTTGGCTGAAGTCCCCTGGCTTCTGGCTGAGCTCAGGAGATCCCCTCTGTTTGTCTTCCATCTCCTTCAGAGGGGCCAACTGCTGTGGCTTAGAGAGTCCTCTCCGAGCGACCCATCATCAGCCCCTGAGGCTCTCAGGCTGCAAAGTCATAAATATTCAAGGCCTCTTGTCCATGATAGGAAATGGTCGCCATGTTAAGTTCTGTGGACTGAATCTATTCAGAAAGGGATCTCTCTCAAGTTTAAAAAAGGGAAATTTACTTGCCTTGTGCTACAAAAATAAGAAACTTAAAGATTTGTCCTTAAAGATCCACTGACTTGCAACTTCAAGGTCCTAGGTGAGGATAACTTGTTATAAGTACTTTCATTACAGCATTAAAAAATGCCAGGTAGGTTTTATAAGTCGATGAACTCTACAACTCCTACACCTTACAAATGACAGATGATACTTGCATGAAATTGGCAACTGTCTTCCAGGAAGCCCTAGGATTTACAAGATGCTCTGAGTGACATCAGTCACAAAAACCATGTGTGGACAGCCACAACAGACTGTCACAAAAACGAAAAGACAACCCACAGAACGGGAGAAAATATTTGCAAATGATGTGACCAACAAGGGCTTACTTTCCAAAATATACAAACCGCTCATACAACTCAACAACAGAAAAACAAACAACGCAATCCAAAAATGGGCAGAAGACCTAAACAGACATTTCTCCAAAGAAGACATACAGATGGCCAATAGGCACATGAAAAGATGCTCAACATCACTAATTATTAGAGAAATGCAAATCAAAACTACAATGAGGGGCTTCCCTGGTGGCACAGTGGTTGAGAGTCCACCTGCCGATGCAGGGGACACGGGTTTGTGCCCCAGCACGGGAAGATCCTATATGCCGCGCAGCGGCTGGGTCCGTGAGCCAGGGCCGCTGAGCCTTCGCGTCTGGAGCCTGTGCTCCGCAATGGGACAGGCCACAACAGTGACAGGCCCGCGTACTGCAAAAAAAAAAAAAAAAAACTACAATGAGGTATCACCTCACACCAATCAGAATGGCCATCATTAAAAAGTCTACAAATAACAAATGCTGGAGAGGGTGTGGAGAAAAGGGAACTCTCCTACACTGTTGGTGGGAATGTAAGTTGATGCAGTCACTGTGGAAAACAGTATGGAGGTTCCTCAGAAAACTAAAAATAGAATTACCATATGATCCAGCAATGCCACTCCTGGACATATATCCAGACAAAACTATAATTCAAAAAGATACATGCACCCCTATGTTCACAGCAGCAGTATTCACAATAGCCAGGACATGGAAACAACCCTAAATGTCCATTGACAGATGAATGGATAAAGAAGATGTAGTACACAGACACAATGGAATACTACTCAGCAATAAAAAAGAGTGAAATAATGGCATTTTCAGCAACATGGATGGACCTAGAGATTATCATACTAAGTGAAGTCAGAAAGAGAAAGACAAATACCATATCACTTATATGTGAATCTAAAATATGACACAAATGAAATTATCTATGAAACAGAATCACACACAGAGAACAATTTGGTGGCTGCCAAGGGGGAGAGGGTTGGGAGACGGATGGAGTGGGAAGTTGGGGTTAGCAGATGTAAGCTTTTATGTAAAGAATGTATAAATAACAAGGTCCTGTTGTATCACCCAGAGAACTATATTCAGTATCCTATGATAAACCATAATAGAAAAGAATACATTAAAAAAAAGAATGTATATATAACTAAATCACTTTGCTGCACAGCAGTAATTAACACAACATTGGAAATCAACTATACTTCAATAAGAATTTTCAATAAATGGACAGCAGAGGGCATGAGAGAGTTTTCAGAAAAAATGTAACCTAAAGAAAGGATTCTGGAATTCAGTTTAAGTGGGGGAAGCCCTAGGATTTTGCTAACTTTCTTAATTATAAACTTTTGAAATAAATATATATTATGACCTCTGTTCTTCTTATGAATCTTAATAAACTCAATAATCTAAACAAATAACTAACAATACTGAGAAGTAGTTAATGAATATGTAGGCAGTCCTATTTGAAATCTACATGTTATTTATTTTGATGTAGATGATGTACAGGAAAAAGCTTGTTATTTAATGTAGTCAAATTTCCCTCACTTTAAACACCTTGAGAAATTGCCTAGTTTACAAATATCTGAAGAAGATTCTCATGGTTGGGGTGGATATGAGTACTTTGTACATTAAAGCAATATGTATTTGTGTGTGTGTGTGTGTGTGTGCGTGCGTGTGTAAGATAATATTTATTGCAAACGGAAAGCTAACTTATAATAGAAAAACTTTAAAAGCTCACTTTAGGCTAGAGTTCTTGTATGTGCTAACACTTCATTCCATTTCTACAAAGTAGCAATAGTGTTGCAACCATTTACACTATAGTAGCATTAATATACACTTTGAGTAGAAATTCCATTTACATTTTATATAATTTGAGGCTATGCTGTTAGTTATGTATAGGTTCAGGATTAATATTGCTTCCTGATAAAATTTTATTGTCATTAAATAATGATCCTCATTATCTCTAGTACTGCTTTCTATCTTGATGTATATTTTTATCTAATAATAATATTTTCATCCTTTTATTTCAAACCTGTGACATTATATTTGGGACCTGTCTCTTATAAACAGAATACAGATAGATATTTTAAATGCAATTCAACAATCTGTCTCACAAGTAAATTTAATCCACTTACTTTTTTTGGTAATTACTATTACATTTGTAATTATTCTTACCATCTTCTTTTGTGTTTTCTATTAACCTTGCCTTTTTTTGGCCTTTTTGTTGTTGTTGTTCCCCTTTTTCTCCATTCATATCTTTAGCTTAAATGTTTTTCTTTGTTCACCTTTTCCCTCTGTAGTAATTTGAAAGGCTATTTTACTTCTAATCATTATCCTTAAATTTTTCACATACTCACTTGACTTAGCAAATGGCTAATCAATATCTCCATCTTCCTCTCAAAGAATAGAATTCTTTAACATATGTCTTTTCCCTTCCATCTTCCATGTCATTTATTGTCTTGTGTATGTTTGTTCCACCTTGTTTTTGAAGCCACATGATAGTTGTTGCTATTTATATTTAATGCTTATTTAAATTTAGCAACATTTACCAATTTATTTGCTCATCTCTTTCCTTCTAGATTCAGTTTTGTTTTGTTTTAAATTTATTTATTTATTTATTTTTGGCTGCGTTGGGTCTTCGTTACTGCATGCAGACTTTCTCTAGTTGCATTGAGCGGGGGCTACTCTTCATTGTGGTGTGCGGGCTTCTTATTGCGGTGGCTTCTCTTGTAGCAGAGCACGGGCTCCAGGCACATGGGCTTCAGTAGTTGTGGCATGCAGGCTCAGTAGTTGTGGCGCATGGGCTTAGTTGCTCCACGGCATGTGAGATTTCCCAGACCAGGGCTCAAACCTGTGTCCCCTGCATTGGCAGGCAGATTCTTAACCACTGCACCACCAGGGAAGCCCCTCAGTTTTTTACTGAAGTATATTCATTGTATATATTCAATGAGAGTCTCTGAGTAGTTTCTTCAGACTTTGAAATGTTTTTATTTTTACCTGCTCTCTTAAGTAATAATTTAGCTGACATATACTGGCTCTCAGTACTTTGAAGAGGTACAGTTTTTACTAATGAGAAGTCTTCTATCTGTCTAATTTAGTTGCTTTGTGGAGAGTCTGCTTTTTCTCTTTGGTGATTTTTGGAATTTTTTTCATTGTTTTAATAGTTTACATTTCAGCACTCTGTGTAGGTTTAGTTCTTTTTGTTTGCTTTGCTTTGTTTTAAAGTCAAGTTTATTGAGGTATAATTTATACACAGTAAAACTCACCCTTTTTAGGTATACAGCTCTATGAATTCTGGCAAATACATAGAGTCATGTAACCACTATGACAATCAGGATATAGAACTTTTCCATCACTGCCCAAAGTTCCCTCATTTCTCTTTGTAGTCAATCCTTGTCCCCCAACATTCACCCCTGGCAACCACCGATCCATTATCTGTCCCTATACTTTTTGCCTTTTTCAGAAACTCATATAGTAAATGGAATCATACAGTATATAGCCATTTGACTTAGTATAATATATTTGAGATTCATCCATGTTGTTTTATGCATCAGTAATTGGTTTCAGAGTTTTATTCCATTACATGCATGTACCACAATTTGTTTATATATCCACAAGTTGATATTTTGGTTGTTTCTAGTTTTTGGTGACTATATAAAGCCAATATAAACATTTGTATGTAGTTTTTGAATGGATATATTTCTTCATTTCCCTTGAATGTATATTTACATATGAATGGGGGATGGCTGGGTCATGTGGTAAATGTATTTAACTTCATAAGTAATATTTAAACCGTTTTCCAAAGGAGCTACACAATTTTGCATTCCCACTAGCAATATGTGAGAGTTCCAGTTACTCCACAGCCTCACCAACACTTGGTATTGTCACTTTTTAAAAAACCACTCTAATAGGTGTGTAGTTCTCTCTCATTATGAGTTTGATTTGCATTTCCCCAATTACTAATGAAGCGAGCATATTTTCACATTCTTATTTGTCATTTGTATATCTTCTTAGGTGAAATATCCATTCAGATCTTTTGCCCATTTTTTGTTGGTCTGTTTGATTTCTTATTATTGAGTTTTGAGAGTTCTTTATATATTGTTGATACCAGTCTTTTGTCAGATACATTATTTGGTCACATTTTTTTCCCCACCTGTGGCTCTTGTTTAGTTTCCCAACACTGTCACCTGAAGAGCACATCTTTTAAATTTGAAAAAGTCCAATTTATCTATTTTTTTCTTTTATGATTGTGGTTTTGTGTCCCATCTGAAAACAAAACAAAACCCAAAACTTTCTCCAAACCTAGGTTGCAAAGATTTTCTTCTACATTTTCTTTTGGAAGTTTTTTACTTTTAGGTTTTACATTTAGGCCTATGCCTCATTTCAAGTTAGGTTTTGTAAATCATGCAGGCTATGAGTTGAGGTGCATTCTTTTACATAAGGATGTTAAAGATCAGTTGTTCCAGCATCATTTTTTGGAAAATATGATCATCTTAATGGATTAAAAAGAAAACATGTAGCAAAATTCAATACCCATTCCTGATTAAAAATCCTCCATAAACTTGGAAGAGAAGGAACTTCCTCCACCTAATGTAGGCATCTATGAAAAACTTACACTTAATACCATATTTAACCATAAAAGACTGAATGCTTTTTTCCTTTTAAGATCTGAAACAAGGCAAAGTTTTTCACTCTCACCACTTTATTGTCCTAGAGGTCCTATACAGTACAATAAGGCAATAAAAAACTGAAAGGAATCTACATTGGACAGAAAGAAGTAAAATTGTCTATGTGCAGACAACATGATCATCTAAGTAGAAAATTCTAAAGAATATTATACAAAGCTAACTGAATTAATTAAAAAGTTTACAAGGTTACAAGATACAAGGTCAATAACAAAAATCAGTTCTATTTCTAAGGACTAAAAATGGCATTTAGAAATTGAAATTTAAAAACAATACCATTTATAATAGCATACAAAATGTGAAATACTTAGGGATAAATTTAATGAAATACATGCAAGACCTATTTTCTGAAAACTGTAAAACATTGCTGAGAGAAACTGAAGAAGATCTACATAAGTGGAGAGAAATACCATATTCAAGTAAAATAAGACTCAAGATGGCATATCACTCCACACTGATGTACTGATTCATTGGTCAGTCAAAATTCTAGCAGTCTTTTCAAAAAATAGAAATTGACAAGTAACTTCTAAAATGTTTATGGAAATGTAAAGTACCAAGTACAGCCAAAACGATTTTGAAAATAGAACTAAGTTTGAAGACTTATACTACTTCATTTTAAGACTTACTGTAAAACTACAATAATCAACATAATGTTGTATGGCTATAAGAATAGACATTTAAATCAATGGGACAGAATAGAGACTATAGAAATAGACCTACACATATATGGTTAGTTAATTTTTGAGAAAGGTGTTATTATAATTATAATATGACAATGGGAAGAGGAGGCTTTTCCCAACAAATGGTGCTGGAACATTAAATATCCATATGCCTGTCCATCCACTCTCCAAAAGAACATCAACCTTTACTTCACACCATACACAAAAATTTGAAATAGTTAAAAGATGCAAATAGAAGAGCTAAAACTATAAAAGTTCTGGAAGAAAATACAGGAGGAAATCTTGTGACCTTGAGTTTGGCGAAGATTTCTTAAATAAGATACAAAAAGCATGAACCATAAAAGAAAAAAACCCAATAAATTGGATTTCCCCAAAATTCAGAAGTTTTGCTCTTCAGAATGAAGAGACCAGGAGAGATTGAGAGAAAATATTTATGAAACGTATTGATAAAGGACTTGTATCCAGAATACACAACGAACTCTTACAACAATGATAAGAAGAAAACCTGATTTTTTTTTTTTTTTTTTTTTTTGCTGTACGCGGGCCTCTCACTGTTGTGGCCTCTCCCGCTGCAGAGCATAGGCTCCAGATGCGCAGGCTCAGCGGCCATGGCTCACGGGCCCAGCCGCTCCGCGGCATGTGGGATATTCCCGGACCAGGGCACGAACCCACGTCCCCTGCATCAGCAGGCAGACTCTCAACCACTGTGCCACCAGGGAAGCCCAAAACCTGATTTTTTTAATGAGCAAAAAAATTGAATATACACTTAAACTAAGAAGATATATAAATGGCAACTAAGCCCATAAAAATATGCTCATCATAATAAGTCATTATGGAAGTGCAAATTAAAACCACAAAATTAAAATTAGATACCACTACATACCCACCAAAATGGCTAAAACTAAAAATACTGACAATACCAAGTGTTGACAAGGGTGTGGAGCAGTGGGAACCCTCATACACTGCTGGTGGGTATATAAAATGGTACAGCCACTTTGGAAAACCATTTGACAGTTTCTTATAGAATTAAACATAACTTACCATATGACCCAGTAATTCTACTCCTAGGTATTTACCCAAGAGAAATGAAAACATATGTTCACATGAAGACTTGTACTTGAATGTTCATAGCAACTTTATTCATAATAGCCAAAAATGAGAAACAAATGTCTATCAACTGGAGAATGGCAAATAAATCATGGTGTATTTGTACAATGGAGTAGCATTCAGCAATACAAGAAATGAAATACTGATATCCATAGCAGTGTAGACGAACCTCAGAAACCTTATGCTTAAATGGTAGAAGACAGAAATATATATGATTCTCTATATATGAAATTCTAGAAAAGGCAAAAATACTGGTTGTTACAGGTGCCTGGGATGGAGGGGATGGGGATAGAAGGGGCACTGGCTGTAAAGGGGCAGAAAGGAACTTTTTAAAAGTGACAGGAATGTTTGTGGCAGTGATTACGCAACTGTCAATATTTGTAAAAACTCATCAAATTGTATACTTAAAATTATGAGTTTTGTTGAACATAAATTATATACCTCAATAAAGCTGAATTTTTTAAAAATTTACTCAATGCATGTTTCTCCTTTCCTCTCCTCCTCCTGAGCATGAGACCCAAGTTCAGGGTTATTAGGTAGCATAATACTTCAGGGTGGTTGGTGTCTGACCATGCTGACTCCTCCTGAGATATGCATCCACCTGGGTCTCAGATATGGGTCTTCATGCTGGCGTCTTCTGAGAATTCTGCAACCCCATCTGATGCTCAATTGTATGGTCCACAAAGCTTTCTGAAGAGTGTCTTTTCATCATAACACTAAGGGCACTTGGGGTATAGCACTCCCAGCCACACTCAACACCTACCCCACTCCACTCTGTGAACTCTTTTGGGCCCCTCTCTGCCTAGACAGTTTTCTTTGCTTTATCACATGAAAGGGCAGAGTTGATGATGGCTCTGGAAACTTGCCACGTTCCCCAAGTCCCACTTGGGGAAGGAGGTACATTATCCCTCTGATGTCCTTGAAGTCCAAGTTGCACTATTTCATTTCCTGAGCTTGATCCTGGGTGGACAGGGTGCCTCAGGGGCCCATGTCAACTTATTTCCTCACCACCTCTCCTTGTTCCCCAGCTCAGAAAGAGGGTGTTTTTGGTTTATTTTTAATTTCCTCTTCCAATGTAAAGTAGGAAGATTGTCTTGCTAAATATTCTTCTAATCCTTTAAGTAATGTAAGAACCTTTGCCTTTAGAGGAAGGAAAGAAATTGAGTAGGGGATGCTGCCCAGGGAGAGGAAAACAAAAGTAGAGATCTGCCTAGGGCCAGATGAAGCCTGAGAACAGGAAATACTCATGCAATGAAAAGAGGAGCCTGTGAAATTTCTAGATATGGGAGAGGGAACTTTGCCTGCTTTACTTACTGTCTAAAGCTGACTCTTCCCTGACTCAGAGTTGACACCTATTCTTTTAAGGACTTTTAAAATTTTTAGTTGCTCCCTTTCTCCCTCTCCAGTACCCAATATTCTATATAGTCTTTCTTATCCTAGATTTAAACATGTCACAGTGGGATTTGAAGATTAGGTTTACCAGGACTCTCACACCAAATCCTAAGGAGAGCTCTGGGACAAAATCATGCTCAAGAGGACCCAAATTGCCTTTTTCAGATCATAGATTCCTAAAATAATTTGGTCCAGGCCCAGGCTGACCTCTGTTTATTTTTTCCCTATAAAAATAATCTAAGGCATATTATATATGAAAGCTGAGGAACCAGGCAGTGACGGGAGGAAGCTACCATTTATTGAGGACTATATGCTGGGCCTGGGCTGAGACTTCACATGCGTTGTCCCACTTAATCTTCACAACAACTCTTAAATCATCTTGCAGCTAAGGAAACAGACACTTAGAGGCTAAATATCTTGCCAAAATTTACAAAGGAAGGGGAGGAATGAGATTCAAGCCCAAAGTGAGGAACTTCCAAGTAGTCAATTCCATTAGGCCATGCTCTCATCCTGGTAGACTGAGTTAAAGCCACTAATCCCAGTCTTAGATGAAATAACAGGAGAAGGAGGAGGAGGAAGGGAGAGACCCGGGCTGTTGCAGATGGGAAGCACTGATGAAACTGACCAGAGTTCTTGGCCTTCCCCAGTCTAGAGAAATTGACTAGAGGCCAGACAAGAAATTCAGGCAAGCCTTTACTGGAGCCCCTGCTGCAGCAGCGGGGAGCGGGAACAAACAACAGATTCCCTTGATTGCTGTCTCGAGGGGTGTGGGTGGGGGAGGGCGAGCTTGTCCCTTATATGGGGTGAGGGTAGGGGTGTGTCCAGGGGTCAGGCCAGAGGGGTGGCTTAGTTGTTTTGCCTACCCATTAGGTGGTGTTGCGTGCAGGGGGCATGCTCAGTACCCTGCTTTTGCTCCCAACACCCTGGTTTTGCTCCAGACTCCTCAAAAGTGGCAGTTGGGTTTTTTGGTCTTTTTGTATCTTTGGGGTCCATAATTTGCCCCAACTGCACATGCACGTGGTTATTTTTAGTCACATACAGTTTCTTTGTATTTTGTTGCTACAGGAGAGGTGTGTCCCGGTGCAAGCACTGCAGCACTGCAGCAAAGGGGCCTAGGTCCCAGCCTGTCTCAGTGATACCCCATTTTTCATGAAGATCATTGCTAAGGAAACAGACCCATGTAGACTCACAGTTTCTCCTGACTATGCTATGGGGAAGAGAAAAGGTGTAAATGACAGAGGAGGTTTGCAAGGCAATGGCAATAGACAACTGTTGTAATGATATGAATGTGCTTTCTGGTATCATTTTTTTTCTAACATCTTTATTGGAGTATAATTGCTTCACAGTGGTGTGCTAGTTTCTGCTCTATAACAAAGTAGATCAGCTATACATACACATATGTCCCCATATCCACTCCCTCTTGCGTCTCCCTCCCACCGTCCCTATCCTACCCCTCTAGGTGGTCACAAAGCACTGACCTGATCTCCCTGTGCTATGCAGCTGCTTCCCACTAGCTACCTATTTTACATTTGGTAGTGTGTATATGTCCATGCCACTCTCTCACTTCGTCCCAGTTTACCCTTCCCCATTCCTGTGTACTCAAGTCCATTCTCTACATCTGTGTCTTTATTCCTGTCCTGCCCCTAGGTTCTTCAGAACCTTTTTTTTCTTTTTAAGCTTCCATATATATGTGTTAGCATACGGGATTTGTTTTTCTCTTTCTGACTGACTTACTCTATTTAGGTCTTCTGCCCATTTTTGGATTGGGTTGTTTGTTTTTCTGATATTGAGCTGCATGAGCTGCTTGTAAATTTTGGAGATTAATCCTTCGTCAGTTGCTTCATTTGCAAATATTTTCTCCCATTCTGAGGGCTGTCTTTTCATCTTGTTTATGGTTTCCTTTGCTGTGCAAAAGCTTTTAAGTTTCATTAGGTCCTATTTGTTTATTTTTGGCTTTATTTCCATTTCTCTAGGAGGTGGGTCAAAAAGGATCTTGCTGTGATTTATGTCATAGAGTGTTCCACCTGTGTTTTCCTCTAAGAGTTTTATAGTGTCTGGCCTTACATTTAGGTCTTTAATCCAGTTTGAGTTTATTTTTGTGTATGGTGTTAGGGAGTGTTCTAATTTCATTCTTTTCATGTAGCTGTCCAGTTTTCCCAGTACCACTTATTGAAGAGGCTGTCTTTTCTTCATTGTATATTCTTGCCTCCTTTATCAAAATTCAGGTGACCATATGTGCGTGGGTTTATCTCTGGGCTTTCTCTACTTTTCCATTTATGTATATTTCTGTTTTTGTGCCAGTACCATACTGCCTTGATTACTGTAGCTTTGAACTATACTCTGAAGTCCAGGAGCCTGATTCCTCCAGCTCCGTTTTTCTTTCTCAAGGTTGATTTGGCTATTCGGGGTCTTTTGTGTTTCCATACAAATTGTGAAATTTTTTGTTCTAGTTCTGTGAAAAATGCCATTGGTATTTTGATAGGGATTGCATTGAATCTGTAGATTGCTTTGGGTAGTATGGTCATTTTCACAATGTTGATTCTTCCAATCCAAGAACATGGTATATCTCTCCATCTGTTTGTATCATCTTTAATTTCTTTCATCAGTGTCTTATAGTTTTCTGCATACAGGTCTTTTGTCTCCTTAGGTAGGTTTATTCCTAGGTATTTTATTCTTTTTGTTGCAATGGTAAATGGGAGTGTTTCCTTCATTTCTTTTTCAGATTTTTCATTATTAGTGTATAGGAATGCCAGAGATTTCTGTGCATTAACTTTGTATCCTGCTACTTTGCCAAATTCATTGATTAGCTCTAGTAGTTTTCTGGTAGCATCTTTAGGATTCTCTACGTATAGTATCATGTCATCTGCAAGCAGTGACAGCTTTACTTCTTCTTTTCTAATTTGGATTCCTTTTATTTCTTTTTCTTCTCTGATTGCTGTGGCTAAAACTTCCAAAACTATGTTGAATAATAGTGGTGAGAGTGGACAACCTTGTCTTGTTCTTGATCTTAGAGGAAATAGTTTCAGTTTTTCTCCACTGAGAATGATGTTGGCTGTGGGTTTGTCATATATGGCCTTTATTATGTTGAGGTAAGTTCCCTCTATGCCTACTTTCTGGAGGGTTTTTATCATAAATGGGTTTCGAATTTTGTCAAAAGCTTTTTCTGCATCTATTGAGATGATCATATGGTTTTTCTCCTTCAGTTTGTTAATATGGTTTATCACATTGATTGATTTGCGTATATTGAAGAATCCTTGCATTCCTGGGATAAACCCCACTTGATCATGGTGTATGATCATTTTAATGTGCTGTTGGATTCTGTTTGCTAGTATTTTGTTGAGGATTTTTGCATCTATGTTCATCAGTGATATTGGCCTGTAGTTTTCTTTCTTTGTGACACCTTTGTCTGGTTTTGGTATCAGGGTGATGGTGGCCTCGTAGAATGAGTTTGGGAGTGTTCCTCCCTCTGCTACATTTTGGGGGAGTTTGAGAATGATACGTGTTACCTCTTCTCCAAATGTTTGACAGAATTTGCCTGTGAAGCCATCTGGTCCTGGGTTTTGTTTATTGGAAGATTTTTAATCACAGTCTCAATTTCAATGCTTGTGATTGGTTTGTTTATATTTTCTATATCTTCCTGGTTCAGTCTCGGAAGGTTGTGCTTTTCTAAGAATTTGTCCATTTCCTCCATGTTGTCCGTTTTATTGGCATATAGTTGCTTGTAGTAATCTCTCATGATCCTTTGTATTTCTGCAGTGTCAGTTGTTACTTCTCCTTTTTCATTTCTAATTCTATTGATTTTAGTCTTCTTCCTTTTTTTTTTGATGAGTCTGGCTAATGGTTTATCAATTTTGTTTATCTTCTCAAAGAACCAGCTTTTAGTTTTATTCATCTTTGCTCTTGTTTCCTTCATTTCTTTTTCATTTATCTTTGATCTGATCTTTATGATTTCTTTCCTTCTGCTAACTTTGGGGTTTTTTTGTTCTGCCTTCTCTGATTGCTTTAGGTGTAAGGTTAGGTTGTTTATTTGAGATGTTTCTTGTTTCTTGAGGTAGGATTCTATTGCTATAACCTTCCCTCTTAGAACTGCTTTTGCTGTATCCCATAAGTTTTGGGTCATTGTGTTTTCATTGTCATTTGTTTCTAGGTATTTTTTGATTTCCTCTTTGATTTCTTCAGTGATCTCTTGGTTATTTAGTAGCATATTGTTTAGTCTCCGCGTGTTTGTATTTTTTACAGATTTTTTTCTGTAATTGATATCTAGTCTCATAGTGTTGTGGTCAGAAAAAACACTTGATACCATTTCAATTTTCTTAAATTTACCAGGGCTTAATTTGTGACCCAAGATATGACCTATCCTGGAGAATGTTCCATGAACACTTGAGAAGAAAGTATGTTCTGTTGTTTTTGGGTGGAATGTCCTATAAATATCAATTAAGTCCATCCTGTTTAATGTATCATTTAAAGCTTGTGTTTCCTTATTTATTTTCATTTTGGGTGACCTGTCCGTTGGTGAAAGTAGGGTGTTAAAGTCCCCTACTATGATTGTGTTACTGTTGATTTCCCGTTTTATGGCTGTTAGCATTTGCCTTATGTATTGAGGTGCTCCTATGTTCGTTGCATAAATATTTACAATTGTTATATCTTCTTCTTGGATTGATCCCTTGATCATTATGTAGTGTCCTTCTTTGTCTCTTGTAACAGTCTATTTTAAAGTCTATTTTGTCTGATATGAGAATTGCTACTCCAGCTTTCTTTTGATTTCCATTTGCATGGAATATCTTTTTCCATCCCCTCACTTTCAGTGTGTATGTATCCCTAGGTCTGAAGTAGGTCTCTTGTAGACAGCATATATATGGGTCTTGTTTTTGTATCCATTCAGCCAGTCTATGTCTTTTGGTTGGAGCATTTAATCCATTTATATTTAAGGTAGTTATCGATATATATGTTCCTATTACCATTTTCTTAATTGTTTTGGGTTTGTTATTGTAGGTCTTTTCCTTCTCTTGTGTTTCCTGCCTAGAGAAGTTCCTTTAGCATTGTTGTAATGCTGGCTTGGTTGTGCTGAATTCTCTTACCTTTTGCTTGTCTGTAAAGCTTTTAATTTCCCCATTGAATATGAATGAGATCCTTCCTGGGTAGAGTAATCTTGGTTGTAGGTTTTTCCCTTTCATCACTTTCAATATGTCCTGCCACTCCCTTCTGGCTTGCAGAGTTTCTGCTGAAAGGTCAGCTGTTAACCTTATGGGGATTCCCTTGTATGTTATTTGTTGTTTTTCCTTTGTTGCTTTTAATATTTTTTCTTTGTATTTAATTTTTGATAGTTTGAATAACATGTGTCTTGGTATGTTTCTCTTGAATTTATCATGTATGGGACTCTCTGCACTTCCTGGACTTGATTAACTATTTAACTTTCCCATATTAGGGAAGTTTTCAACTATAATCTCTTCAAATATTTTCTCATTCTCTTTCTTTTTCTTCTCTGGGACCCCTATAATTTGAATGTTGGTGCATTTAATGTTGTCCCAGAGGTCTCTGAGACTGTCCTCAATTCTTTTCATTCTTTTTTCTGTATTCTGCTCCATGGTAGTTATTTCCACTATTTCATCTTCCAGGTTACTTATCCGTTCTTCTGCCTCAGTTATTCTGCTCTTGATTCCTTCTAGAGAATTTTTAATTTCATTTATTTTGTTGTTCATCATTGTTTGTTTGCTCTTTAGTTCTTCTAGGTCCTGGTTAAATGTTTCTTGTATTTTCTCTATTCTACTTCCAAGATTTTGGATCATCTTTACTATCATTATTCTGAATTCTTTTTCAGGTAGACTGCCTATTTCCTCTTCTTTTGTTTGGTCTGGCGGGTTTTTACATTGCTCCTTCAACTGCTGTATGTTTCTCTGTCTTCCCATTTTGCTTAACTTACTGTGTTTGGGGTCTCCTTTTCACAGGCTGTAGGTTCGTAGTTCCCGTTGTTTTTGGTGTCTTCCCCCAGTGGGTAAGGTTGGTTCAGTGGGTTGTGTAGGCTTCCTAGTGGAGGGGACTAGTGCCTGTGTTCTAGTGGATGAGGCTGGATCTTGTCTTTCTGGTGGGCAGGACTGCGTCTGGTGGTGTGTTTTGGGGTGCCTGTGACTTTATTATGATTTTAGGCAGCCTCTCTGCTAATGGTTGTGGTTGTGTTCCTGTCTTGCTAGTTGTTTGGCATAGGGTGTCCAGCACTGTAGCTTGCTGCTTGTTGAGTGGAGTTGGGTCTTAGCATTGAGATGGAGGTCTCTGGGAGAGCTTTTGCTGTTTGATATGTGGAGCTGGGAGGTCACTGGTGGACCAATGGCCTGAACTCGGCTCTCCCACCTAAGAGGCACAGGCCTGACACCCGGCTGGAGCACAAAGACCCTGTCAGCCACATGGCTCAGAAGAAAAGGGAGAAAGAAGGAAGGAAGGAAAGAAGGAAGGGAGGAAGGAAGGAAGGAAAGAAAGAAAGAAAGAAAAGAGAGAAAGAAAGAAAGAAAATAGAGAAATAAATAAATAATTAAATAATTAAAAATGAAAAATATTAAAAAGTAATAAAAGAAAGAAGAGAGCAACCAAACCTGAAAATAAATCCACCAATGATAACAAGTGCTAAAAACTATACTAAAAAAACAAACCAAAAAAATGGACCAACAGACCCCTAGGACAAATGGTAAAAGCAAAGCTATACAGACAAAGTCACACAAAGAAGCATACACATACACATTCACAAAAGGAGAAAAAGGAAAAAAAAATCTATATATAGAAAAGAAAAAAAGGAAGAGACCAAATCAATAAACAAATCTACCAATGATAATAAACTCTAAATACTAAACTACGATAAACATAAAACCAGAAACAAATTAGATGCAGAAAGCAAACCCCAAGTCTACAGTTGCTCCCAAAGTCCACCTCCTCAATTTTGGGATGATTTGTTGTCTGTTCAGGTATTCCAGAGATGCAGGGTACATCAAGTTGATTGTGGAGATTTAATCCACTGCTCCTGAGGCTGCTGGGAGAGATTTCCCTTTCTCTTCTTTGTTAGCACAGCTCCTGGGGTTCACCTTTGGATTTGGCCCCGGCTCTGCATGTATGTCGCCTGAGGGCGTCTGTTCTTCGCTCAGACAGGACGGGGTTAAAGGAGCAGCTGATTAGGGGGCTCTGGCTCACTCAGGCTGGGGGGAGGGAGGGGTACAGAATGTGGGGGGAGCCTGTGGTGGCAGAGGCTGGCGTGACATTGCAACAGGCTGAGGCGCGCCATGTGTTCTCCCAGGGAAGTTGTCTCTGGATCATGGGAACCTGGCAGTGGCGGGCTGCACAGACTCCCAGGAGGGGAGGTGCGGATAGTGACCTGTGCTTGCACACAGGCTTCTTGGTCACTGCAGCAGCAGCCTTAGCGTTTCATGCCCATCTCTGGGGTCCGCACTCATAGCCACGGCTCGCACTCTCCTTGTGCACTCCGAAACAATGGTCTCTTGCCTCTTAGGCAGGTTCAGACTTTTTCCCAGACTCCCTCCCGGCTAGCTGTGGCACACTAGCCCCCTTCAGGCTGTGTTCACGCAGCCAACCCCAGTCCTCTCCCTGGGATCTGACCTCCAAAGCCCGAGCCTCAGCTCCCAGCCCCCACCCGTCCCGGCGGGTGAGCAGACAAGCCTCTCCGGCTGGTGAGTGCTGGTCAGCACCGATCCTCTGTGCGGGAATCTCTCCGCTTTGCCCTCTGCACCCCTGTTGCTGCGCTCTCCTCCGTGGTTCCAAAGCTTCCCCCCTCTGCCACCCCCGTCTCCGCCAGTGAAGGGGCTTCCTAGTGTGTGGAAACTTTTCCTCCTTCACAGCTCCCTCCCAGTGGTGCAGGTCCCGTCCCTATCCTTTTGTCTCTGTTTTTTCTTTTTTCTTCTGCCCTATCCAGGTACGTGGGGAGTTCCTTGCCCTTTGGGAAGTCTGAGGTCTTCTGCCAGCGTTCAGTAGGTGTTCTGCAGGAGTTGTTCCACATATAGACGTATTTCTGATGTATTTGTGGGGAGGAAGGTGATCTCCACGTCTTACTCCTCCGTCATCTTGAAGGTGTCTTCATATTTTTTGAGCAAGCAAAGATAATGGAATTTGAAAAACGTGGGCATTTTCATAGCAAGAGTGAGGAATGGCTTGCAACGTGACGATTCTAGATTGCATGCAAACATGTAGAATCTCTGTTTAACAGACCTTCTGGAAGACTGTCAGCTTCTGAGCTACTTGGGCATTCCACACCTCCCACAGGCTTTGGAACTCAGTCTCTGCTTACTAATAAATTATTTGCAAACTATTAGGGAGACCAATAGGGCTTCTGAGGCATGCCTGACTGGGTTTGCAGAATGACTGTAAGTTATTGCAGATATAAGATCCAGCATTTCTTGTCATACTTTGTGTATGTGAAGGCGTTCCTTTGGTTTGTAACTAGAACAACAAATTCTATAGCCCATTGTTTTGCACAGCTCAGTCTTAAGACCTCATGGACTGCCTAATAATTACTGCTCTACAAGAATTAATTTGGTTTTAACTGATTTACACTCTGCTACTGCCCTGCTCTTTCCTGAAGGGGTCCTAGCCTTACACCTTCAGGGCGACAGAAGTTGCATTCAATCAGCCTGCCTGTATTCTTGATCCTGCTTTCCACTATTGGAGGCCTAGAGGAAAGGGCTTTGCTAAGGCCACGGCAAGTGTCCTGTAGAGTTCAATGGAAAAGGGTCAGGAATTTGGGGCCAGTGAACATGGGTTTGAAAAACCACTGCCATTTATTGCTGTGTGATCTTGGGCACGTCATTTATATTCTCTGACCTTCAATTCCCTCATCTATAAAGTGGAGATAATAATTCTTATGGAACATGGTTGTTGTAAGGATTAAGTGAAACAATATGAGGGAAAGTTTTGTTTAAATTTTGAAGGACTATATAAATGTTATTATTAGGTGCACAGGCAAGTGGCCACTGGGCAGGGGTATCTGCACACAGATGAGGGCAGCCAGGAGGATGTGTTAGAGACAAAAATCATGTCTGTTTCCATGACAGTTCTTCCACATGGATGGTGCTACCATCACGATGCTATATGTTATACCCACTCAGAAATGAGTAATATAGATCTCCTTTTGGCACTGTATGTTTCTGAGAAGAAAGGGGGGAAAACATATGAATCTTTGAAGAAAGAGTAACTTTTCTTGGGTCTGCGTTTGGGGTAGGGTGGGAGTATGCACACAGAGGCAAAAGGACAGTGAAATGAGTTGGAAGTAGGGCTCCAGCTCTCTCAGCATCCTTCCATCCCAAGGAAAGGAGCTCATGCTGTAACAGTCTTGGGTTTTCCATGATCATGGGCAATTAACAGGCTCCTCACTGATTACACATGCAAATAACTTAAGACTTAACTGTCTAGTACTGTGAACATTTACTTTAAAGTTTAGATATGCACTTGGAGCTTCCCCTCAAGAGTTTTGTTTTCTTTTATGTGTATGTATGTTTTTAATTAAAGGTTTGGTCCAAGCTACATTGCTACTTTAACGCTTTGATTATGAGACAAATTTTATCTGTACACATTGACTGCAGTGGTTTTTTTCTGTGCCAGAATGGTTCTTCCCCACCCCACCCCCGCAGGATTCTTTTTTGAGAGAGTTTTTTTCTTTCTCATTTTTTTGAGGAACAGAAAGAAGTTGTGGTTTGATTTGCTGGGTCTCAATGACAAAGCTTTTCTACTCCCTCTTTTTAAAAACACGAACTGAAATCTGTATCTGTATGTTTAAAAAATGTTTCAAGTCTAATCTTTGTATGGTAGTAATGGATATTGTATAATTGTACATAGAATTGCACATAAAGAATCTAGATATGAATAAGTGCAATAATTGTATCTGTTGCATTTAGGACTGCCAAGGTCATAGTATCTGAAGATGATGATGTTGTTATTGTTGAATTAATTGGATCTGAGGTGACGATAGGCTGCATGTCGGGTTGGCTGCCCAATATTCTGAGCCCGTCATGCTGTGGACCAGAGGCTTCTCAGAAAGAAAAGCCTTCAATGTAGGCTTTTAACTTATCTTCAAAAGAGAATATGCATGTAATCACAGAGACACACTGACAGGACTGAGAGGCACTTGCCATATAACTTTAAATATACCACAATTTTTGTAACCCCATTTTGATATTTCTATGTTTTTTAATAAATATAGGAAACTGAAACAACAAAAAAATTAGATGTCCCAGAATTTCCCCTTCCTCTAAGGGGTCCAGCTCTGAATTACTGTAGAAACGGTCGTGTAACTAACCTTTCATAGCAATGGGTGCTGGGGAAAGGAGCACGGGATTATGTTTCCAGGGCAGTTAGAACAGCTAAATTATGAAAAAGAATGCTCATGTTCTGTGTGGGACTAAGGAAGAAATACTATGTTTGACTTTACATTATACTCCCACTATTCTAAAATAAGCAAAACTTGTGCTTGTTCAGTGACAAGTAATATCAAAACACAATGTGGTAGTTACCCGCTACATCTTTCTCGAAGCAAGCATTGCCGTTTTACAAGAGTCACCTCATTTGTGTATCCTGGCTCATTCTCTGGTGCTTGGGGTATTTGGTTTTTTGCATGTGCTTCTTGTAATTTGTAATTCAAGACAAATTTCCTTCAAAATTAAAACAAAATGATGATCACCTCTTTAGCTTTAGGAAGAGGAAGCGGTGGTGTGTCTTATAAAACAGGGCATACCCTGCAATGTTTATTGCTTAATTATTCTTTGTGAAGCTTCCATTTTGGCTCTATCTTATAGCCCTGAGATGAAGTGTAAATAATAGAGGAGTTCAGTGTTCTTCTGTAATGGGACTAAAGCTTTTATTTATCTTCCTTTCTCCTTCACTGGCCTTTTGCTTTCCTGTGTCAAAGCTCAGTACATGCCCTTTCGTTCTAGGAAGCCTCATACAACCATGCCCTCTCTTCTTTGGACTCCTACTGTGTAGAGTGGTACTGCCTTGGTTCAGGCTCTCAGAATCTAACCTTCCAATCAGGGCTGCTTCACTGCAGAACTTTCCCTGTGAATGGCGCCCGCTGGGAATGTGCAGTGCCCGTATAAACCTGCTTCTGCATCCACGCTTTCACAGCACCTGTTTCAGTTATTCATATTTTTATCCTTATGTCTGTGATTCTTTGATTAATTGCTAGCTCACCAGTCTGTGAGCCCCCCTGAGGTGAGGGACCTTGTCTGGTTTTGCTTACCGTGGCATCTATCTCTTACCCATAGCACGGGGGCTGGCTCATAGCTTCTAAATCGTCTCCTTGCCTCCAAATTCACACCTTTTGCAAACCATTCTTCTCACTGCTACCAACATCTTTACAAACTCAGATAAGTCCTCTCTGCAGAAAATGTAATGGTTCCCCATACATATAGATTAAAATCTAAATTCCAGGATACAAGCTGCTTTTTAAGCCTTATCTACTTTCCTAAAAACACTGCTTTTTATTTAGGTTTATTTTACCTTACCTTGTATGACATAGAGCTAGTTATTTCCCTGCCTTGCTTCCTCTTTAGTTTGTAAATTGCTTGCATCTTTGTAGACTCTTGGTCTTCATAAAACGAGTCAATAAATATTTGCTTAATTGATTTAAGTATTATGGAGATATATGTCTCCAGAATCACTATACTGGATAGCTATATAGTTCTTCTTTCACCAGGAATTTAGATGTTTTATAATTATTCTCGTTTATATCACTGTGCCCTGCAAATATATTTTATTCCGTTGTTTTATTTACAGGTCTCAATTATATTGCCTGCCACATGATAATATTCATATAATGGGCTCTGCAATCCTATATTAACTGATCCTTGAATATTTTTTTTAAAGAGCTTTTTTTAAATTTATTTTTGGCTGCGTTGGGTCTTCATTGCTCCGCACGGGCTTTCTCTAGTTGTGGTGAGCGGGGGCTACTCTTCGTTGCGGCGTGCGGGCTTCTCATTGCCGTGGCTTCTCTTGTTGCGGAGCACGGGCTCTAGGCGTGCGGGCTTCATTAGTTGTGGCACGCGGGCTCAGTAGTTGTGGCTCGCAGGCTCTAGAGTGCAGGCTCAGTAGTTGTGGAGCACGGGCTTGGTTGCTCTGCGGCATGTGGGATCCTCCCGGAGCAGGGCTCGAACCCGTGTCCCCTGCAATGGCAGGCGGATTCTTAACCACTGCACCACCAGGGAAGTCCCTTGAATATTTTTTTCGTCTGTTAAACTTTGGTATCTACTTAAAGTCCTTTTGTCCCTGTATTTAATTAGATTAATTAGTGCTTTAGATTTTAATTCGCATGAGACTTTTGCATTTGCCTCTATTGTGTTTTCTTACTTTCTTACTCTTCCTTCTTTCCTAAGGGTTAAAGTTTTTCTGAAAATGTCTATCAGAATTCTGTTATAGTGTCTTTTAGTTGCTTCCCTATGTAAAATGTTTTACCTGCCTTAAAACATTTAGAATGTTTTCAAGATAATAGAGATCGAAAACTTCAGCAGACTGAGGAATTTGTGCAAATTCAGCATAGCACCTTCTTTTGTTGCCTAGGTAAACTGTACCATATTTAAAGATGCCATGCTTTGAGAAGATTGCCTGAACTTCAGCTTTCAAGTTAATGCCATCTTGATTATAAAGATTCCAAGAGCCTTTAAAATATATTTTTTTTTCCTGTGGAAAGGCATTTTTTTATTTTAAATATAGCAGTGTGTACATGTCAATCACAAACTCCCAATCTATCTACTTTAAAATAAATAGATGTACTGTACTTTGCAAAACTGTAATAGCAGAAAGCTGGAAACATTCCATATATTTATAAACAGGGGATTATTTGAACAGTTTGTGGCACATCTATGCAATGGGGTGCTATGGAGCTGTGAAATGGAATGAGAACTATCTCTATATATTATTATGAAATTCTTCAGCATATATTATTCAGTCTAGATGTCTAGGTTTTGCTTCAAAATAATATGGAGAGTGGAGAGGGGAAGTGAAAGGGTTTAGATAAAACAAAATTACTCA
This sequence comes from Delphinapterus leucas, assembly GCF_059928025.1. Classification (NCBI taxonomy): domain Eukaryota; kingdom Metazoa; phylum Chordata; class Mammalia; order Artiodactyla; family Monodontidae; genus Delphinapterus; species Delphinapterus leucas. Next base: position 85,660,839 of record NC_143137.1, on the reverse strand, counting down.
TGAATTGATATTTGTTGAAGTTTCTATGGTTACGTTTGAAATATTTCTTAAAGAAAAAGCTGAAAATAACAGATATGATCTAATGTTCTGAAGAAACTATTTTCCTGGAAAAGCCCTTAACATCTTTCATCCATGGATTGGACACACGTTTTAGATTATTAACACAAATAAATCTAGATATATCACCAAACCATTTTCAACTCCCTGAAGATTTAAACAAGAAATTGTGATTATTTGCCCAATGTAAAGTGTTGTGATGCCTTAATAATAATAGGTTCTATTAAAAGACTGCTTTATGGCATTAAAAACATGTATGTTAAAGGAGGGGAAGTCCAAACAAAATCAATGACTATTAATATCATATAAAGAAAGACAGTCTGACATGTGGTGCCTCCTGATAGGAGTACATGCTACCACCTATGAAGTGTTTTTGTAGCAGAGGAGGAAGACAAGTGCAAGTGTAATTTATGGCTTTGGCAGAAAACTGGAGATAGCAGAGTGGAAGCTAGAAGTCCAGACGCATTATCACATCTAATATGCATATATTTTTTATGAAACAGAAAAATTAGTTACTCCCATTTTAGAGAGGAGAAAAGAAACATAATGAATCAATGATATGCCTGTGGCCACTTTAATAAATTCAGGAATAAGAGCCTACCAGCACTTCTGGATTCATATCTCAGAACATATTTTCCATATTAAAAGAATGGGGATCCCTATCATCAAAGAGTAGCTAATCTGATAAAATAGATATGAGAGGTGATACGTGTTCAACAAAGCCTTAAAATTACATAGGCAGAACACTCTTGGACATAAATAGCAGTGTTTTTTTGGGTCCCTCTCCAAAAGTAAAGGAAATAAAAGCAAAAATAAACAAATGGGAACTAATTAAACTTAAAAGCTTTTGCACAGCAAAGGAAACCATCAACAAAATGAAAAGACAACCTACTGAATGGGAGAAAATATTTGCAAATTATATGACCAATAAGGGATTGAGATCGAACAAATATAAACAGCTCATACAACTGAACATCAAAAAACAAACAACCCAATCAAAAAAATGGGCAGAAGACCTGAATAGACATTTTTCCAAAGAGGAAATGCAGATGGCCAGCCAACAGGCACATGAAAAGATGCTCAACATCACTAATCATCAGGAAAATGCAAATCTAAACCACAATGAAATATCACCTCACCTGTCAGAATGGCTATCATCAAAAAGACCACAAGTAACAAATGTTGGCAAGGATGTTGAGAAAAGGGAAGCCTTATACACTCTTGATGGGAGTGTAAATTGGTGCAGCCATTGTGGACAACAGTATGGAGTTTCCTCAAAAAACTAAAAATAGAACTACCATATGACCAGGCAATTCCACGTGTATATATCCCAAAAAAGCCAAAAACTCTAATTCAAAAAGATACATGCACACCACTGTTCATAGGAGCACTATTTACAATTGCCAAGATATGGAAACAACCTAAGTGTCCACCAACAGATGAATGGATAAAGAAGATGTTGTATGTATACACACATGGGATACTACTCAGCTATAAAAAAGAAAGAAATTTTGCTATTTGTGGCAACATGGATGGACTTGGAGGGCATTATGCTAAGTGAAATAAGTCAAACAGAGAAAGATAAATACTGTATGATATCACTTATATGTGGACTCTAAAAAATATAACAAACTAGTGAATAAACATAAAAGAAGCAGACTCACAGATATAGAGAACAAACTAGTGGTTACCAGTGGGGAGGTACAAATTATTGGGTGTAAGATAGGCTCAAGGATGTATTATACAGCACAGGGAATATAGCCAATATTTTGTAATAACTGTAAATAGAAAGTAACCTTTAAAAATTGTATAATAAATTTTTAAAAAAATTTTTAAGCAAAAAAAAAAAAATTATGACAGTTGGAGTTATCCTCTCCAGCAAGAGAAGAAAGTAAGTACGCTCTTCTGTTGTGTGCAGATTCACATATATCAGAGATCAAAAGAGCAGATTACATTGGCATTCTCTTATGCAGTGGGGACCTCTTACCAGTTCTCTGTTAGAAGGGTAACCATCCCAATGCCACCAAAATGAGCCAATAGAGACCTTGCCAGCCAAGACAGGGGTCCTTTTAGAAACGACTCTGGGTCCACTTGACTACATGAGCAAACCGATGGCCAATACACAGGGCTGGCATCAAAGGTGTGTGACCTGTGCAGTCAAAAAAGGACCCGCTCAGGACTTCCCTGGCAGTTCAGTGGTTAAGACTCTGTCCTCCCAATAAGGGGCCTGGGTTCGATCCCTGGTCAGGGAACTAAGATCCCACATGCCTCATGGTGCTGCCAAAAAAAAAAGAAAAAGGGATCCACTCTCGGAAGGGCCTGCACTTGGCTTAATGCTCTGGTGTCACCATCTTGAAATCCTTAGTAATTTTATTTTTGAGCTTATGCTTTGGAAGTGAAGTCTGATGGGACAACTGAGCGCACACATGAGCAGCACAGACAGGCCAGTTGGCAATGCACACAAGCCTGTAGGCGTGAGCTGCGCGGGTAGCAGGCAGTGTGGGTATGGAGCAATTAGCCTGGTAGTCTAGTGTGCAGAAGCATGCCTCAGGCAGTATGTGGCACCACAGGGTGTTGGTGTTGATGTTTCCAAAATTAATTTGAATTAACTTTGTGCTATATTTTAAGGATGAAGCTTCTTTTTATTAACCCAATCCATGAATAGTAATTGAGTGCCTACTACAATGCTCCATAAACAAAATTAGGTTTCTTTTCTGCCTTCATGGAGCTTATATTCTAGTTACAAAATTTTTTCCAATTAATGCAGTAATAGTCTACTCTTTAAAATTAGAATTATTGCTTTGAATGCATCATTGGAGAGTATCTTTACAAAAATGCAGTCTTTTATGATAATGTGATTGTAGCTAACTTTCCTGACCTATAATTTCATTGAATAGATTCCTCTAGTTGCTTTGCTTGCTTTTATTATTTTCCATTAATTTTACCATAACTGAAGACATCCCTAAATAGCTGAATATGGAATGATTTTATTTTAGAATTGTGAAAAATGGAAGACAGTACCACAGACACAGAACAAGAAGAGGAAGAGGAGAAAGGTGAAAAGGATCAAGAAGACCCCATTTATGCTGTAGCACCCACGATTAACATCCGAGATGAGCGATTCGTTGATGTATCTACAACTCCAGCTTTCATTTGTCTGCATGAGGTACATATATATTTATATATTACTACAGTAAGACTTGCCTCACTATCTACTTAAAAATTCAGATGAAGTTAATATCATTATCAAAATAATTTATTATTTGTAACCTGTAGGCAATATGCACTGTTTGAAGCACTTTAAAATAAAACAGCCCCTACATTCTCTTCCAAAAGCCTATGGTATACTCCTGGACTAATGCAGTAGTGTAGGTTCTGATACTTTTAAGGTATAATAAATATTTGCATATATGCAGCCACTTAAGTATATTCTGTATGTTGGTAAATGATTTCTTTCATTACTGGATACATTACATTTACATCCATAAAATGAAGATAAAATATCTTGTCATATAATGATAGAAAGAATATACATTTACCTAACCAAATGTAGTTACTGCAGTACAGCACAGAAACATGCTGTTTCCTATTAGCAGAGAAGCAAAAAGGGGAATCTGATTTTTGTTAGATTTTTGTCTGACTTTTTAAAAAATGAGATGAACATTTAGGAAATACCCATATATGAGGAGAGTTTTTCTTTAACAGTAGCTGACCACATATGCAATCTGTCACGCTTGAGAGCTGTACTTTAGAAAATGATTTAGGGGACATTTGAATTCTGGACTCTTAACCTTATGTGAATATAACTGAATAAAACATCTAAGAAATTTGATAGTCATAATAAAAATAAGCTTTAAAAAGTCTTTGGGCAAAATCAGATTTTACTTAAAACCAAGAAGCAGTACTAAATCCCCGCCCAAATATTTTCTTGGTGTAAATATTTTAAACAATTGCTACAACTATTGTTGAGCTTTTTTTTTTTTTTTTTTTTTTTTGCGGTACGCGGGCCTCTCACTGGTGTGGCCTCTCCCGTTGCGGAGCACAGGCTCCGGACGCGCAGGCTCAGCGGCCATGGCTCACGGGCCCAGCCGCTCCGCGGCATGTGGGATCCTCCCAGACTGGGGCACGAACCCGTGTCCCCTGCATCGGCAGGCGGACTCTCAACCACTGTGCCACCAGGGAAGCCTGAGCTTTTGTTTTATATATACATATAAACCTCATATCCGGGACACATGATGTCAGTTTGTCCCATTACTCATGTTTTCAGCACTGATCACTTGGTTAAGGTGGTGACTTCTAGCTTTCTCTCCTATAAAGTTATTACTTTTCTTCTTGAAATTGATAAGCACCTACGAGGAGATACTCTGAGGCTATTTAAGTATCCTATTCCTTCTAAAATTTTCACCTACTAGTTTTACATCTCTTGATGATTCTTGCCCAAATTAATTATGATTACAATGGTTGCCAAATGGCAATTTCCTCATTCCATTATTTTTTCTACATTTATTAGTTGTCTTCCTGCTATAAGGTAGAACTTTCTCTTCTTTTCTTTCTATCTGTCTATCCATCCATCCATCCATCCATCCATCAGGGTGGACTCATGAGTTCTTATTCTACTCAGTGAGCTATAATCCATTATTGCCATTATTCATTTTGATGCTTCAGTTGTCCCAGATTTGGCCAGTGTACACCCTTTCAAGAAGGCTTACTTTTGACATGTTCCTATGATTCTTTGTGTACCTTTTAACTTTCTGTCATAGAATATGTTCCAGATTCATCTTGCATTTTCTTTGCTCCAACTCTAGGATCAGCCATTTCTCAAAGGATCCTTGGTTCCTATTTTAGTGGAGAATGATATTTGAAAACTAAGATCTCACTGCTGGCTGTGTTCATTGCTATTGGTCTGTCATTGCTTCTCAGCACTCTCAGAGCTGGGAAATAGGTGCATAAATATATTTATCCACACAAATTTATATCCATTTCTATATATATCTTGATATATTTAGAATGATGAGTTCATATCTCTAGTATTAATATTTTCAAATGATCAGCATTCTCTATTTCTGCTAAAATCCATCATATGTCCAGCTTTGCAATAGTATTTCTACTTTTATACCACTACCTTTAATAATTATATCAAATAAAGGTACAGTTTATTTCTACCAAAGGTTATGCTAACAATAAAAATTATAGTCAAATTTTTTAAGCCACAGATAAAGAAACATGGAAGATTTGACTTGTAAAGTCAAAGGAGAACTTAGGACAACTTCTCTTGCATATTGATCTTCAATGTAACAATTCATTAAATATTTCAAGAATCTCTCAATACTCAACGTATGCACAAATTACAGCTATTAATCATTGAGTATGACCAGCCCCTAATAAAGTAGATAACTTAGATTATACGGTGAAAGAATGGTCCTCCCATTTTAAGTAGTAATTACACCAGTAATTTTATGGAGAATTCTTCCTTTAGTCAGCAAAATCTTGCAGAATGAATTATTGGCTTCAAACAACTTTGTTTCCATAATAAACACCCCTGAGATTGTTCCTGTTGGCATCTATAGCTTTTTTTTCTAACTCTTTTAACATTCCTCTAAGATTCACGAGTCTTACAATTTTTTTAACCTACTATATAAAAGCTATCCTCCTTCAGTTGTCTAAAGAGAAGCTGAACCTGGAGAATAGCAAGAGTTCTGAAAGAAAGCTGTCAGAAATCCACTTCCAAAGGCCCAGGTGCTTGGCATCACACTGAAAGAACCAGATACTGCTTATAGCATTTATTGTTGTTAATGGTAGTCACACAGTTGGTCCAGCACTACTGAGTTGTAAAACATGGATGTCATGCTGTCATCTAATATTGCCTACAGAATGTGTTCAGTATTTATGGCACTCTGCGATTTGGGCCCAAACTATTTTTGTAATCTAATAATTTACTTAGGTCTTCATGATCTTCTGCTTACGTTACTCCCCTTAGCATGGACTCTCCCATGTTCAGATGGCTAGGAAACTGGCACACATTCACAAAGCATGATACAAGGTCGTGGCTGTCCACAATCTTCCTACTCACGTTGCCTCTTGAAAGACTGTGTTACTCCAACTGAAAAAATCAGATCAAACACTTGTATAGGCCACACTTTGAAACCCCTGCATCTATTCCTAACCTCTTAGAATCTGGCTCAGTTCCCACCTCCTTCAAAAAACTGTGCCTGTGCAGTCAGTTCACAGTGTTTTCTCCAACCTGTCTACTCTTACAGCATTTGTAGGCTGTACCTTTCACTTTATTGAATATTTATTGAATATCTTCTCATCATATAATATTTTGCATAGAAAATTTAATTTCTCACTGATATTATGATCACATTAAACAATAAGACTTAACAGGGTATGAACTACACTGTGTTAAATTCACACTTTGGGATTAATGTTCAAAGTGGGGCTTGGGAACTAAGTCACAACAATGCACTGTGTGGGTTAATTCTGGACACCTGCTCCCCAGCTCCTCCATTGCTGCCTAATTATGAGGCCTGGCACTCTACAGACTTTTCTTGTTCCGTTGAAAACTTTTTAAAAAAAATTTTTTTGCTAAGGTATAACATATACACAGTAAACCTCGCAAATACTCAGGGTCCAGCAATTTTTTTTTACATATGCCAATAACCAACGTGTTCAGAACTAAATTCATCATTCTCCCGATCCTAATTCTCCTCCTGCATTCTCTTTACCAGTTTGAGGGTAAAATATCTCCATTAAGTATTTCTTGAATTTATCTCTTCTTCATTTCTGTCATATTCCCACTCAGATGAAAATATATTTCCTGCAACACAGTGGTGTCCCTTGAGACTCTTCCCAGTCATTTCTCCCACCAAAGTTAGACCTATTCTGACTTATCACTATGTATTAGTTTTGCCTCTTTTCAAAAATCATATGAATGGAATCATACAGTATGTTTTCCATTGTGTCTGGCTCCTTTTGGTAAGCACTGAATCTGTGAAATTTATTCATAGTACCATGTGTGCCTTAGTTCAATATTTAAAAATTGCTATATAGTGTTCTTTTGTGTAAATATACCATAATTTTCTTGTCCATTCTATTCGATTTAGAGATTTGGGTTGTTTCCTGTTTGGATGATTATGAATAAGGTGCCATGATCATTCTTGTGCATGCCTTATACTTATGAATTCATTTATCTTGGGTGTTTACCTAGGAGTGGGGTTCCTGTGTCATAGTTTAGGTTTATATTCAGCTTTAGTTGATACCTTCAATTGGCTTTCCAAAAAGATTATACCAAGATATATACACTCTGATGGGCAATATGTAACTGTTTTCATCTAATACCATGGCAAGGGTCATGTGTGATTTTATGTATATCCTACACAGCACCTGGCTCAAGACCTTGCACAGAGACAAGCAGTAAATATTTAGTATTTAAAAATCATTCTTTTAACAAATAGCATATGTCTCTTTGTTCAAAGCTCATGTCTGTTGCACATTCAGGCTTAATGTAAGTTATAGCTTTCATGGTATTCCGTAAGTCAGGATTTCTACTTTTAAACTGTACATGGTTATGTAAAGTAGCACTGATTTCTAAGGGTGACCTTGGTTGTCAAATGTCAGTGTGTCAGATGTTGAATTTTTCCAAAAGTTGGACGCCATAAAGTCATCCTTGTCTTAATGCCAGGAGCCAAAATCAAAACATGAAATTATCTTGCCTAAGACTTTTGGCTCTTTTACTTTTCACCAGAACGAGTCAGCTCCTCCCTTCTCTTCATTCCCTGAAAATAATTTTTGTGCCAGTCATTGTTAAGTCTTTGACCTGACTTAACCCAGGGGTAGAGAAAAGGTAGCACAGGAGCATTTGGGAGGCACAAGGGACAGTGTGAACACTGGAGGGAAACACTAAGGGAGTAAAAGTGTGACTCTGCACAGAGTACAAAATTCTGTTAAAAGTAGAGTGTGGGGTATGCAAGCATTGTGGGTGTGTAGATGAAGATGGATTAGGCTTGTTGACATGTGACCTTTTCACTGAAACAGCTTCTATATAAAACTATCAACTTTTGGACTCCTTAAAAATGTGTAATAAATATATTTGTGTTCAAGTTTTAGTTTCACATCCAATGGGAAAAGAACTGAGATAGCAAGAAGTTTTTGAAGAGCAGTGGGAGACATTAAGTCTTAATCCGTTTAACAGATATTAATTCAGCACCCACTATGTGCCAGGCTCTGTGCTAGGAGATGTTTATTACCATTATTATTAAAGTTACTGAAATTTACTCAAATTTATCCTTTCAGCTCCTCCTTTGTTTTGAGCACGTCCTGTGTGCTGCACAGTGCTAGACGCATGGACATTCACAGGCATAAAGCATATAAAAGGGTACTGTTCTTTAGAAGCTTAATTTGGGAAATAAGAAACTTGACATGTTAAATATCAACAAAAGGCAATGGATCGTTGAGAGTCTGGAGGTGCCAAAAGTGTAATTAGAACTGAATGGAAGGAACAATCACCGTGGGTTGAGATGATCTGGAAAAAAGCTTTTCAGAGGCAGTAAGACACAATAGGGGATATTTTGTCCATATCCGTGGTGTCCACTATGAACCTACTTTTCTTATCTTAAGCTTTGCCCACACCTATACATGCATATACTTGGAATGTCTTCACCTGGATGACCCCCAAGTTACCTCCAACTAAACATGCTCAGAATTAAATTTATTACTCTCCTCCCAAACCTAATTCTCCTCCTGTATTCTGTCAGTTTATTTTCTCTCTTAAATATCTATTAAATTCATCTGTTTTCCATTCCCACCACCATATCACCAACTGGAATACCATTTCAGTGATCAAGAGAAGATGTGAAGAGAGACTGAACCAAGCAATGGCCATGGAAAAAAGGATAGAATACATATAGGAGAGATAGTAAGGAAGCATAACATGCTGGATTTAGTGTCTGAATGGATGGGGACAGGGTGAGGGAGAGGAAAAAGTCTAAATTGATGTTTGGATTTCTGATTTAGGAAAGTGGCTGGATTATGGTACTATAAGTGACAGAGAATTCAGAATAAGCAATGGTCTGAGGGGAGTGTCCAATATGTGAATCTCAGGCTTACCAGGGAAGTCCCTGGGCTGAAGATATAGACATAGCAGGTTCTTGGTATTCAGACTGCTTTTCTGAAAGGAATGCAAATTGCTTCTTATGTGTATTTAACAGCACAGTCTACCACTGCATATTTATGAAAAGATGCTGCTATTGTTTACCTAATTCCCTACCTTTAAAATTATCTCTTTTTTGGGGGGGGGATATTCACATGTTCAAACGACGCTTTCTTATTTTTTATTAATTTTGATCTCTTAAGGCTGGTAACATTAAATATATTTTTGGAATTTTTAATAAAATTTTAAATTAATTTCTGAAAACTTGGTGATTTTCTGATGCTACTAAAGCTTCCTTCATTTTCAAGATTGGATCTTCTATAGAGTTACTGATGAGTTTCTTGAAATAATCTGTAATGAAATTTAAAATGTTTTTCAAAGATTGAAAATGTTTTCTATTTCTTTCATACATGAATTAATTAATCAAGTAACTGGTTACAAAGATGAAAGTGTAAGATTCCCATCCTCAAGGAGCTTACAGTCAAGGTAGTTTCAAGTATATAATTTAATTTTCATAATGATTTCATAAGGAAGTTTGAGATATCATTATCTCCATCTTAAAGGTTCTGAAAGATTGAGACTTGCCCTGGTTTGCACAGCTAGGCAGATGCAGAGCCAGGCCTGGAACCCAGTCTCCTGTCTCCTAGCCTGACACACATTTCACCTGACATTCTTCACTTGACATTCACACATTTAAACACTGCTATTTTAGGGTTTTACAAATTGACTTTTTAAGTAAACTGTATATTAAAAGAAAAAATAAAGATAAATATTTTAACTCTCTATTTAAATATTTCTCTTCAGTTTCCCTATCCTTTCTTAGTTATCACACCTCACTAATAGCTGTACTTAGAGAATAGGCATTTAAAAACTGCTAAATTTCTTTTTAAAATATTTCCACAAGTCTTGCTATTGTTGGCATGTTTTCACTTTTTCTTCAGACATTGAGGCAGGCTTACAAGAATAATTCTTCAAGATTTTGTTTGGCTGTCAAGAAACTTTAGACAGACTGATAATTTGTTAAGCAATACAGATAGGTTCCATTTTTCCCATAAAGGGTCTTATTTTATTTTTTTACTTCGACAGTAAGGTGGAAATTTAAAAATCTTTCCAATGTGGAAGAAGACCGTGGGTCATGCCTAGCATACACTTAAACGTTTGGTGTATTGACATGGCTCATATCTATTTACAAAAATTGGAGATTTATATCAGGATATATATTTATATCAGGATATATATTTATATCAGGATTACAGGCATAGAAGCCATATTCCACTTTGCAAAGTAGATTAGCACCCCTAAATTCAATCAGTAAAAATCGTACACTGTACAAGAACTCAGGATAAGAGAAAAGAAGGCCCCATGTTAGGATATCCTCACCCTTGGCACCTGCAAGATGATTCTGGCCAGGAATCTGGGGGTGTTGTCACAAAAAACTCTGCTATCTGAACACATGATCAGTGTTAAATGGGAGTCAGAGAGTGTTGAAAATTGGGGATAGAGAGGACTTGGCAGTTCTTCTGCCTCCTGTCTGTGAGCTTATCTCCTACTCATCCCGAAAATCTCTCCTGAGCATCCACCACACGTCAGACTCCGGGCTTGGGACCAGAGGCAAATGCAGCAGGGAGCAGCTCCACCCCCGGCCGCATGTGTTCCTTCATCTGTGTGGTTAATGCTTCTTGATTTCCCCTTCCTTTTTTTGATTCCTTTACTGACATAATGAGAACCTAGTTTGTGTGTGCGTGCATGCCCGTGTGTTTATTTTAATTATATACTTAATAAAGTTTTAATTACCTCTTTATTTTTCACTGGTTTTTTTAGCTACTATTGTAACAAATTGATATAAATATTTAAAATAATACTCTAAACTCGGATGCTGTTTTTTTTTTTTTAATAGTCACTGTGAACAGATGTTGCTTTCTAAAATAAGGATTAGGAGAAATACTTAATGGTACTGTTTTTTCCTCTGAGAAAGAAAGTTCTTGAGAGAGAAAGTAAGTCAGCTTTTGATAGCTTGTGGTTCTCAGTAGAGAATGTACATCTTGAGAAACAAAGTACCTTTAGTAAAACCCAAGAACTATTTGAATATATCAGTCACTGAAGATGGAAGCTTAAGGATTAAAATAAATAATGCTTTTTTGATTAAAATCTATGTTATATAGGTGGATGGGGAGATGGTACTCTTATCTGTTGGGGAGATTTTGGGGAAATAAAGCAGAGGGGAGTAGGGTTGGGAATTTGGCTATTCAGCAACTGCATTTACAGGTAACAGCAGTAAATGAGTCAGCAGTAGTGAACACCAGAAAAGTCTGCTGAAACAAAGCAGTCATTACAGTCTTCACTAGGCAAACAAGATCAGGGTCTCAGGGGTCAAGTAGTAAGATACAAGCCAGACTAGGAAGTTAAAGAATAGAATATCAGAGAGCCAGGGATTAAAGTTTTTTCAGCCATGAGGTTAGTATTTTTTTCTTTTTAACTATTTTCTAATACATAAAATATGCAGTACAGTAGTCCTCTACATTCAAATGAGTTCTGTACCAAGAGCGACTTCGTAAGTCCAATTTGTTTGTAAGTCCAACAAAGTTTGCCTAGGTACCCAACTAACACAATTGGCTATATACCGCTGCTTTTACGCTTGCTTCTGGACATCCTGGGCTTGAAATAAAGATACCGTACTACTGTACTCAATACAGTACAGTACACAAAAGCACAGCCACTTGTAGAGGATGCATGCATGTGACAACATACACCAGACGTGTGAACTAACTTATGTGACTGGACGTGTGAATGCACGTTCGCATCTTTGAAAGTTCGCAACGTGAAGGTTCCTATGTAGGGGACTTCCTGGAGTACAAAATTCAAAGGTGCAGAATACTACACAGTGAAAAGTAAGTCAGGCTGTCACCCCATCCCCCAGTCCGCTGTCCCCTTCCCCAGAGGCAACCATCATTAACAGTCTCCTATATAGCCTTGCAGAAGTCTACGCACAAACAAGCAAGTGGTAGTATAATATACGTACTTGCTTTCTTCACATATACATGCAACCGTTATGTTCTTTTTAATGTTTGCATGGTATTTCAATGCACGGTGGAGCATACTTTAATCAAATCCCTATTATAAGATATTTGGATTATTTCTGATCTTCTGCTCTTACAGACAATGATAGAGTCAGTAACCTTAGGCGTGCCTCATTTCACACTGAAATAATTATATTAAAAGGACATGTTCCTATCCCAAAAAAGAGGGGATATATGTAAACATATAGCTGATACACTTTGCTGTACAGGAGAAACTAACACAACATTGTAAAGCAACTATACTCCAATGAAAATTAATTTAAAAAACTCAATGAGTGTAAAATAAAAATTCAAGTGATAAAAAAGCATTTTGTCATAATTTGACAGCACTTTTTTCCTATCTCCATAGAACATAAAATAATGGTGTGTCATATATTCAATGATGTCTTAGATTTAATCAAATGTGTAACTATTTTATATAAAAAATCTTAAATATTGGCATTATTTTAGAAAATTATCCAGTTCCAAATATTAACACTAGTACACCTTCTTATTTTAAAAAGTGAGCATATTTTAAGTCAGTAGAATTTACCTCCAATAAATGTTTACTGAAAATCCTCAAAAAAAGAACTGTACCAGTACAATGTGGAATATTAAAGTAAAGAAGACAGCCCCTGAACGAAAAGAATTTTAAAAATTTAAAAAAAGGACAAATTCCTAATAGTGGGATTGCTGGATCAATGGGTTTGTTTGTTTAAAAAAATTTTTTTAATTGTGGAAAAATAGACATAACATAGAATATACCATCTTGACCTTTTTATTTATTTATTTATTATTTTTTTTAGCGGTATGCGGGCCTCTCACTGTTGTGGCCTCTCCCGTTGCGGAGCACAGGCTCCGGACGCGCAGGCTCAGCGGCCATGGCTCACGGGCCCAGCCGCTCCGCAGCATGTGTGATCCTCCCAGACCAGGGCACGAACCCGCGTCCCCTGCATCGGCAGGCGGACTCTCAACCACTGCGCTACCAGGGAAGCCCCTTGACCATTTTTAAATGTACAGTTCAGTAGTGCTAAGTATATTCACCTTGTTCTGCACCCAATTTCCAGAATTTTTCATCTCGCAAAACTGAAACTCTCTATCGATTAAACACCACCTTCTCATTTCCCCCTCCTCCCAGCTCCTGGCCACCACATTCTACTTTGTTTCTATGAATCTGACTACTCTCAGATACCTCATAGTTTACAGTATTCGTCTTTTGTGACTGGCTTATTTTACTTAGCATAATGTCTTCAAGATGCATCCATGTTGTACCATGTGACAGGATTTCCCTCCTTTTTAAGACAATAATATTCCATTGTATATACATACCACATTTTGTTTATCCGTTTAGCTGTCAGTGGACACTTGGGTTGCTCCCACCTCTTGGCTATTATAAATAATGCTGCTATGAACATAGTGTACAAGTATCTCTTTGAGATCCTACTTTCAATACTTTTGAAGTGGAATTGCCAGATCATGAGTTTGTGTATTTAAAAAGACTTTTTTACTGCTAAGGTGCTCTCCATAAAGGTTGTAATAATTTATGTTCCCCTCAACAATAAATGTCTCTTTACTGTGTTCTGACTTTTCAACTTTTGTCACTCTGTTGGGGGAAAAGGTTATCTCATCATAGTCTTTATTTACATTTACGTTAAAATGAGTGGAGTGGAGCATCTTTTCATATGTTTAAGATTGTTTTAAAATATAGTGTATTGGGAGTCCCTGGTGGTCTAGCGGTTAGGATCTGGTGCTTTCACTGCTGTGGCCTGGGTTCAATCCCTGGTCGGGGAACTGAGATCCCGCAAGCCTCGGGGTTCAGCCAATAAATAAATAGATAGATAGATAGATAAATAAAATATAGTGTATTAATAAAAAATGTGAGGTATAGGAAGGCCAACAGGTCAGGAGACAATTGCCACTGGAATGATAGTCTATTACTCACAGTTCCTAAAAGAAGGAGGCATGCCATGTCATGGGGGGAAGCATCAGGTGGGTCAGGAGGCAGAGGGAGAGGGCGGAACAGTGGGCAAGAGCCTTTATTGTTGTTTCCCTGGGAAGGAATGGATGAGGCAGAGTAAGCAGCTTAGGATTGGCTAGTTTGAATAATTTCAGCAGGTCTGGGGCATAGGAGATGTCCCTAGTTGTTTGGCACCTGGCACTGGGATGATGAGGGCAGTTGTATAGTTGACCAGAGTGTGAGGACCTAATAAACGAGATGGCTAAGGGTGTGGACTCTGGATTGGTTGGTTTCCATTTGAAAGGTTGGCCTCCTCCCAGGAGGACTCTTGTCAAGGTGGGCGAGGAGGACAATGAAGGAGGCAAGACGACTCAGGCATATTATCAGGTGGTTTTGAACAAGGCGTATCTGGCATAGGCGTGTAGGGCAGATGCTAAAGCATCACCTTTACAGAAGCTGGAAGCATGGTTAATGTAGAGACCTATTTGTACTTTCTTTTCTTCGTAAATTTTGTTCACGTCTTTTTTTCCTTTTTTTTTTATTGTGTAGTTTTTCTTAGAGATTCATAGAAACTCTTTATACATACAGAAAGTAGGCCTTTGTGTATAATATGCATTGCAAACTCTTTCTCTCGGATTTTGGATTTCTTTTGAGTTTGCTAAAGGTGGCTTTTCTCCATGTGGCAGTTTATTTTCTATGTGCTTAAATTTACTGATCTTTTCTTTTACAACTTCACGATTTTATGTCCTACTTAAGAAGACCTTTGGCACTCTGATACATAAATTGTTTCCTGTGTTTTCTCCTAGTACATTGATAGTTTGAGTCATCTTATTTTAACCTTTATTCTATCTGGCATGTATGTTGGTATAAGGGGAAATGGAGAGGAGATGATGGGAAGCTTAGAACCTCACGCCAAGTCCATTATCTTCTGAGGCAAATGTTCTTTACATATTCCCAGCCCATGCATACCTAGGTGTAGGCAAACAAGTATACCTGGGTGGCATCAGAGATATGAATTAAGGGGGTACAAGCATTACCAGACATCAACCTCAGATTAAGAAGACAGGAATTTTGCTGTCTATAGAGACTACATCTAAGAATGGACAGGCTCAAACTATGTTAAATACTAATGGTTTGGAAAGAAAATCTCTGATTGGTGGGAGGTTGCGGGGAGTGGAAGAGTGGTTCAGTAAAAATGGGTTGTAGTCCTTGCTCTGCATGTACTAGCCATACAGGCTTCAGAAAGCCATGTAAGTTCTCTGAGCCTCATTTTACACTAATAGTACATTTCTCACCTTCAAGGGTAACTCACTGTCTACCATCGTGATTTTCATCCTCTTTTTAAACTGCTTTTATCACTTTTTTTCCAGTAAAAATCATACACAGCAGCACAATATGTAAAACAGAGTTGGATGTGGTGAATATAGAAGTGAAGGATGCAGAGGTGAAGGTCGCTCCCCATTCTCTCCCCTTCACATCTCCTGTCACCACCAGCACCACAGCTCCAGTCCCCCTGGGGCACTGGGGAAACCCCCATGCTCTGTGTAGATAGTTTGTGAACTGAATAAAAGGGAGCCATCTCTCTTCCACCCTAAAACCCATCTCAGCACAGCCTAAGGAAACACAGATCTGCCTCCAGAAAGCTGTGGAAAGCAACTTGACTATTCTGAAGGTTCCTTCAGGAAGAGAGGAGGGAGTTCCACAGCACATCATGAGGCAAAACTTCCTAAAATTCCTCATCAAAGCAGATGCCTCTCCCACACACACCCAACTTGACCCCCTCTTTAAAAACTTCCCCGGAAACATTTCTTCCCATCCCCAGGCAGGTTTTTCCCCCTTTCTATCTACACCCCTCTTCTCCTTGATATCTTTGGCCATTTCATTATTTTATAAAACAGTCTTTAGAGTTCCTTCCAGTTTTCCTCCCCACCCAGTATCCCATCATCACCTCAGGTCCAGGCACAGAACTGAACAATCAATAGGTGGTAGGGGGAGATTGTAGGCACTTAGATTTGATTTTTTTCTTGCATTAACATAAGGATTAAATATCACTTGCTTGAACTTATGGTCAAATCCCTCTACAATCTGATCAACCATTTCTTTCTTCTCTTTAATTTTTTTTACTGTCCTCTGCTATATATACCTTATGCTCCAGCCACATTAGACATATCATTGTTTTCCTAACTAGCTCCTGATTTTCCAACCTGCTTTTGCTCATCCTCTACACAGCCTAGGAGTGCTTTCCACACTTCAGTGCTTCAGAACTCTATGCAGTTTTTCCAGGACAGCTCAGACCCCACCTTCTTAAAACATGCCACTTCCTTGACAAAATGGGAACACTTCTGTTGCTGTAACTTCCCTGCATAGTGCTTGTACCATATGCCACTTATTATTTCTTCCCTGTTTTTTAAGCTAATCTATAGTAGCTTTAGGAACTTTGAAAGCACGAAGCCTTCGTTATTCTTCTTGATATTCCTTGCCAACTCTTAGTGCACTGTAACATGTGTAGCCATGCCACTTGCAAAGGAATAGATGTACATAGTAATTAGTAACGTCCTCCACCAAAAGAATCACACTACTGAATCACTACTTTACAAGGCACACTTAAAGAGGAGAAATTTCTTCTGAGTTTCTGAATGCATTTTCCACATCAAGTCCACCTAAATTCTCAGATACTTAAATGTTTAAAGTTAGAAATATCTGGGACTTCCCTGGTGGCTCAGTGGTTAAGAATCCGCCTGCCAATGCAGGGAATACGGGTCCGAGCCCTGGTCCAGGAAGATCCCACATGCCACGGAGCAACTAAGCCCATGTGCCACAACTACTGAGCCTGCGCTCTAGAGCCCATGAGCCACAACTACTGACCCCTCGTGCCACAACTACTAAAGCCCGCATGCCTAGAGCCCGTTCTCCATAACAAGAGGAGCCACTGCAATGAGAAGCCCACGCACCGCAATGAAGAGTAGCCCCCGCTCGCTGCAACTAGAGAAAGCCCGCGCGCACCAACGAAGACCCAACGCGGCCAAAAATAAATTAATTAATAAAATAAAATAAAATTCTAAAAAAAAAAGAAATATCATAACAAGTTAGAGCCATTGTACATCTATTTCAGTTTTATTTTTGCTGACTGAGCAAGGGATATGCAATGGGGAGGCAATGATTTTCAAATATTTTTTGAAAACAGAACAAAATCTTTTAAGTGAAATTGAAGATGAAGCCTCAAAATCCAAGATATAAAAGCAGAACTATTCGAGGTGAATAGTGCTTCATGCAGCATACATTCTCCTGGCATCTCCCCCTACCCCACTTCCTTTAACCTTCATGAAATATGTCTACAGAACCTTAGGGTCGCTGGGGACCCAGTTCAAGAACCTCTACTACAGCGGTTCAGCCTGTTAAATACCAACCCCATAAATACCATACCATAAAGACCGTAACTTATGTAACCATTCAACTTCCATAACTACCCATGATATACCCATGAGCTGCTCTAGATTT
Source organism: Delphinapterus leucas (assembly GCF_059928025.1). Classification (NCBI taxonomy): domain Eukaryota; kingdom Metazoa; phylum Chordata; class Mammalia; order Artiodactyla; family Monodontidae; genus Delphinapterus; species Delphinapterus leucas. Next base: position 85,643,123 of record NC_143137.1, on the reverse strand, counting down.
TTAATCATTTGCTTGATCAGATAAAGACAAAAATTTTACTTGTTATACGATAGAAATTTTAAAAGTCACCATCGGCAGCACCATTCATTTATAAATGATATTTGCATTTTTAAAGAATTATTTTATATAATTAAATTTTATATAATGAAAATAAGAACTTTGGTGTTTACATGAGAAATCTTTTGGCTCCCAAAGAACTTACAAAGTGCTTTGTAGTTAAGGGGAATGTTTTCCTTGTGAATCCTGCCATGTTACCATGGAAGTAAAACAGTGTTTGGAGAGAACAGAAACTTGCTTGCCTTTTCTGCCAGAATTGTTATAAATTCTGACTTAGCTACAGAAAATAAATAATTTTTAACCACTAGGTTAAGTAGGGACATTAACACCCTTGAAAATAAATTCTTTTTAAAAAAATCTTCCGTCAACAGAATATCATGTAATTGTTTTTGTTAAGATACAAAAGAGATGTTTCACCTTAAATTAAGATTTAATTGGAATCATCTTCCACTTTGTAGATTCACACAGAAAATCAGAGCAGGGGTGATACTGAGGTTTACAATGTATGTACTTTACCATGGAATTTCCACAGGTTATTTATCAGAGAAAATTAGTCCATTTCATGAGAAAAACACCAAGAAAGCCAGGAAAGCTGAAAATGGATAATGGCCCACACATGATACAGAGTTTGTAGATAACAGAGATTGTTTGTTTCTTTGTTTTCCTCAGGGAAGACTTTAGTGGTGTAAAGTCTTTACCTCCTTATTGTGGCACTACCCTCAGCAACAGAGATAACATTGGAAATGCTCCCAGGAAAGTGTCCAGCACATGGTTGGCACTCGGCAAGGGACAGCTGCTTATCATTATGAGTATTCAGAAGCAGAATCGCTAAACAAAAATTAAAACAGGTTACTTGGATTAACTGAAAAAAATTATGATACTCATTACTGAATGGGAAATAAATTGTAGGCAAATAGTTTTGTGGTCCCTTCTCTGATAAACTTTCACAACATAAGCACAAATAACTTGCCTCTTGTAGAAGATGAGAAAACCAATTTCCAGAGATAGAAAGTGAGCAAGTTTTCAGATTCTATATGATTCCAAATATGCTGAACTTTTGTATGAGGGCTTTTGGAATAGAGAAGCAATTCATCTTAAACAGTGTCATCCTTAATCACTCAGAGAAAATCTCTTTTTTAATTAATTATTTATGTATTTTTGGCTGCGTTGGGTCTTCGTTGCTGCACATGGGCTTTCTCTAGTTGAGGCGAGCAGGGGCTACTCTTGGTTGCGGTGCACAGGCTTCTCATTGCGGTGGCTTCTCTTGTTGCAGAGCACAGGCTCTAGGCGTGCGGGCTTCAGTAGCTGCAATGTGCGGGCTCAGCAGTTGTAGCTCGTGGGCTCTAGAGCACAGGCTCAGCAGTTGTGGCACACGGGCTTAGTCGCACCACAGCATGTGGGATCTTCCCGGACCAGGGCTCGAACTTGTGTCCGTTGCATTGGCAGGCAGACTCCCAACCACTGCGCCACCAGGGAAGTCCCACTCAGAGGAAATCTTGAATGCTAGAGATTAAACTTATATTTTGAGAGTTTAGAAAGTTATTATTTGGAAAAGATCTTATTCAAAATAATTTAATAAGCACATCACACCATGCTATACACATAGTAGGCAAATGATATTTATTGGATTAAGATAATAAAGATAAATGTAATAGCTATTTTAAGGGGCTAAAACAAAAAAAGCTGTCTATTTTAAAATGTGATTTTTTGCTTTCAAAAGAAGAATATATATTCTAAGCATTACAGTGCAGATTTCATTCTGAAAATGGTTAATAAAATAATAAAGATCGGGCTTCCCTGGTGGTACAGTGATTAAGAATCCACCTGCCAATGCAGCGGACACAAGTTCGAGCCCTGGTCCGGGAAGATCCCACATGCTGAGGAGCAATAAGCCCGTGCATCACAACTACTGAGTGAGTCTGCGCTCTAGAGCACGCAAGCCACAACTACTGAAGACTGCACCCTAGAGCCTGTGCTCCGCAACAAGAGAAGCCACCGCGATGAGAAGCCTGTGCACTGCAACGAAGAGTAGCCCCCGCTCGCCTCAACTGGATAAAGCCCACACACAGCCACAAAAAAACCCCAAAAAAACAAAAGCTTCATGATGTTGGGTTTGGCAATGATTTCTAGGATTTGACACCAAAATCACAAGAAACAAAAGTGAAAATAGATAAGTTGGATTACATCAAAATAAAAAAAAAATAAAGATCGTTTTGAGTTACTGTGTGAAGCCTAGGAAGATGCTGATCACCAGTTATCTAGATAATCGTTTTAATTTTGGTTTACCCCTGGGACACAGGTGCACTAATAGCACAGAATTTGTTATAGGGAATTAAACTGCCTGAAGTTCTATTTTATGACAATCTATTTTACATAACATTGCTTAAAATAAGTTAGCTATTCGCCAAGTGTGATTTTTGTTGTATTGACTTTTGACTACATGTAAGAGCTACATGTCTATTTTATTTCAATGGGCAGGTTTCCTTGTGTGCTATAGCAGATGTGTTACAAATACCATATATAAGCATGAATGTATATTATATATGTACATGTGGGGTATTCGTGTGTGTGTATGTGTGCATGTACATGCATCAACACACCACAAGGGGAACCTACCCATACGCAGAGAACTACTCTCATTTCTACCTGCAGCTGGACCCAACATAAGTGAAAATTCCGAGTCATATTTATTGATAGCCATTCCAGTGTAAGCTCTTTGAAAGCTATTAGGTTACCTCTAATTTGGATAGCTATTGGAGAATGTTTGTGAAAGAAGCAAGTTTTAAGATCATTAATGTCTTAAAAATAGAGAAAAGGAGTAAAACCAGTCTCTGCGTAACTAAAGGTTTATAATCATAGCAAACTAGTGCTCTAATGATTTAAAATGTCCATACGTGATTCCTCAAACTTGGGCATTACACTGTTAACAAAGAATGTTTTTTGGTCTATGGCCTAGTTCATATTTCTTTTGCTATATGCACACGTACACACATACACACACACGCACATGCACACACTGTATCCTGCGTGACAACCCTCCACCCTCACAAGCTGGTGTCTCCCAGAAGATGCACTGTCTGAGGCTTCAGTATGTCATTGCTTCCTCCACTGTGAAGTGACTGCTTAAGTCAAAAGCAATGATTTGCAGAAATCCATAGTAGAGTAACATAATGGCTTCTAAGACATCTAGTAACCCAACAAAATAGTGTGGCTGGCAGAAGCAAGGAAAAGCACATCCAAATCTCAAATAATCCAGAGAAAGTTATCTGTTCCAGTAGGAAGAAATCTCTGCCCTCTTCATAAGGAAGCAACCCTGGGCCTTCTCAAGTGACACATTTACAAGGTGGGTGGATGGGATACGACTGTGCTGGTTCCTCCCTATCTCCAACCCCTTCTGTGAAAGCGTTTGCCCCACGTACACCTATTTACTAGGTTATTTCATCTAGTCCCACAGATTAATTACCATCTATATTCTAGCGACCTAGATGTCTTCCCTGAACATCACACTAACATCCAAATGCCATCCACTTGGATGTCTTATAGATATTTGAACTGAGAAGATTCAAAACTGCGGGTCCCCACCCCTTACCCGCCCGCCCACACACTTTCCAGACAGCTCCCCCGCGCAGTTCTTCCCCATCTCAGTCAACAGTGGCTCCGTCCTTCAAGTTGCTCAGGCTAAAATCCCGTACTTTTCTGTGATAACTCTAAATCTTTCCACTGTCCACCCATTTATCTTAAAGATCCACTTCACTGCAACCACTGTCACTCTCCAAGGTTATTGCAAATACCATCAAACTTGTGTTCATGCTTCAATCTTGTCTCTCAACAGTCTATTCTCTGCTTTTAAAACTGGATGAAATCATGTACCTTCTGTAATCAAAACCCTTACGGCTCTTACCTACTCTGAGTAAAAGGCAAAATCCTCACCATGACTCACAAGGTCTAGATGATCTGGCAGCCCCACCCGCATTTCTTATTTAACCCCAACTCCCCAAGCTCTCTCTGACCTCATCTCCTAAACCCCTCCCACCCGAGACTGTCTGCTTTTCCAGCCTCCTTGCTGACCCTGAAACGTGCCAAGCACCTTTGCACCTGATGCTCCCTTTGCCTGGAGCATACTTCTACCAGATATCTGCCTGGCTTGTTCTCCTGTATCTTCAAGTCTCTGTTCCAATGTCACCTCCACAGAGAGGTCTCCCCAGACCACCTGTATAAAATAGCACCTTTCCTCTGATACTTCTTATCTCTCTTTACCCTGCTTAATTTTTCATGGCATTTATCATATATTGTTTATTTATTCATCTCTTGTGATTAAATATAAACTCCCTGAGTATAGGGGTCTTGTCTGTTTCGGTCTTCCTTGAAGATCACATCATATACACTCAATAAATACCTTTTAAATGAATGACAGCAAACTCCACTCTAACATTTCTGTCTTCATAAATCTTCTAATTCCAAGACAATTTTTGGCTTCTCAACTTTAGTTAATACAAGCTGCTGTTGAATCTAGGTAGGTGTTTTTTGTTTTTTTTTTAACATCTTGATTGGAGTATAATTGCTTTACAATGGTGTGTTAGTTTCTGCTTTAGGCAGGTGTTAACTAATCAAACTATTGGAACCAAACACATCTGCCCAAACTAGCCCATTGAATTCAGAATTTCCAGTAAATATACCTGTATCAATGAACTCGGTCACATATGAAATTCTGTTTTTTCTTCTTTAGTCAAAAGCAACCTCAAAATCTGTCTTTATGCATATTCCCCAGCTTTCTGCTGATATAAATTAGCAAAGTTGTATAAAGGCTTCTCCGCCAGTTTGACTTTATAATTGACCAGTGGGCATGTCTTGCCCTGGTTACAGATCTGGGGATGCTGAGAAGTGGGATGGAGAAGCATAAAGGAGAATTAAGATCACTCCCTCAGAATGAGTGTTTTTGTTTTTTTCAGATACATACCCAGGAGTGGAATTGCTGGGCCATATGATAGTTCTATTTTTAGTTTTTTGAAAAATCTCCATACTGTTTTCCACAGTGGCTGCACCAGTTTACATTCCCACCAACAGTGCACAAGGGTTCCCTTTTCTCCACACCCTTGCCAACATTTGTTGTTTCTGTTCTTTTGGATGATAGCCGTTCTGACAGGTGTGAGGTGATATCTTATTTGGTTTTGATTTGCATTTCCCAGATGATTAGTGATGCTGAGCATCTTTTCACGTGCCTGTTGGCCATCCATTTGCATTTCCTCTTTGGAAAAATGTCTATTCAAGTCTTCTCCCCACTTTTTGATTGGGTAGTTTGTTCTGTTGATGTTGAGTTGTATGAGCTGTTTATATATGTTGGATATTAATCCTTTACTGGTCATATCATTTGCAAATATTTTCTCCCATTCAGTAGGTTGTCTTTTTTTTTTTTGTCAATGGTTTCTTTTTTTTTTTAATGTATTTATTTTTATTTATTTATTTTTGGCTGCATTGGGTTTTCATTGCTGCACATGGGCTTTCTCTAGTTGTGGCGAGCTGGGTCTACTCTTTGTCGCGGTGCACGGGCTTCTCATTGTGGTGGCTTCTCTTGTTGCGGAGCATGGGCTCTAGAGCGCAGGCTCAGTAGTTGTGGCGCCTGGGCCTAGTTGCTCTGCAGCATGTGGGATCTTCCCGGACTGGGGTTCGAACCCGTGTCCCCTGCATTGGCAGGTGGATTCTTAACCACTGTGCCACCAGGGAAGCCCTCAATGGTTTCCTTTGCTGTGCAAAACCTAAGTTTAATTAGGTCCCATTTGTTTATTTTTGCTTTTACTTCCTCTACTTTAGGAGACAAATTCAAAAAAATATTGCTGCTATTTATGTCAGAGTGTTCTGCCTATGTTTTCCTCTACGAGTTTCATAGTATCCAATCTTACATTTAGGTCTTTAATCCATTTGATAGAGAATGTTCTAATTTCATTCTTTTACATGTAGTTGTCAAGATACATGCACCCCAACGTTCATGGTGGCATTATTTACAATTGCCAAGATATGGAAGCAAGCTAAGTGTCCATCAACAGATGAATGGATAAAGAAGATGTGGTATATAAATACAATGGAATACTACTCAGCCATAAAAAAGAATGAAATTTTCTCATTTGCAGTAACATGGATGGACCTGGAGGGCATTATGCTAAGTGAAACAAGCCAGACAGAGAAAGATAAATACTAAATGATATCATTTTTATGTGGAATCTAGAAAATACAACAAAATAGTGAATATAACAAAAAGAAGCAGACTCATAGACATAGAGAACAAACTAGTGATTACCAGTGGGGAGGGAGGAGGGGCAATATAGGGGTGGGAGAGCAGGAGGTACAAACTATTGGGTATAAGATAGACCCAAGGATGTACCGTGTAACATGGGCAGTATAGCCAATAGTTTGTAATGACTGTAAATGGAAAGTCACCTTTAAAAACTGTATTAAAATTTTTTTTGAAAGATTACTCCCTCAGGAAAGAAGACAACAGTGCCTTCAGCAAGAAGACCTCTATCTAATGTGGGGGAGGGACCACTCCAAGGAGTCACGCAGGCTCAGTCACATTTGGGAATTCAGGGGACTCCGAGTTCTCCAAGTACCCCCAATTTCCCTCACTCCTATTCTCACTTCCAACTCTTCCCAATCAATAAACAAAAGAAACCTGGCAGAGCTATGATTCAGTAAACATTGCAAATTGGCAATGCACAGAATGAAATTCGAATTTGGATTCAGCCAACTCTCCTTGTTAGCTCTGGGGAGAGGGAGGACATTGGAATTGAAGGTGGTTTGCAAAGGGGTCTTTAGTCTGAGCTATAATTTAAAAAAAATTAAAGCATTTATGCATTTCGTATGATTAAAATTAATTTCAAATTTGCAATATGGTATAAGTATGAAAAACTACTTTTTTCTCTAGGAACTCAGCCAGGTAGAACAATCACTGTCTGGCCTAGTACAACCATACTCCTCTGCATGATATATACCCAGAGGCATGTTCCTAGAACCCCTTCTAAAAGTTTGTCATTCTTATGTACGCAATGCTATGGTATATGTGATCCTGTCTTGCCATATCCTCCCCTGAAGTCAATCACTTCTAAACCGCATCACAATCTCGCACATCCTCAGATTTGATGGTACCTACTCCTTCCCCAGTTGTAACTCTGGCTTCTTTAGACTACAGCTCTTCATCTATGGTAACATATTCATGAACCACTTTGAGTAATAACACTCTTGTCTCAAATTTCCTTTACATCCTAGCCTAACAGATTGATTTTAGGGTAGAACCTAGACGATTATGGAATAATGTAATATATAATAAGGAATATATAGGACGGTATAGGACCAAAGAGACAAGGCACCAAACCCCTCCTGATGTCATCAGGAAAGATAATTATTTAGGATGATGGTGATGATGATAATATATATGTATGTTCTAGGTGCTTTGCATATGCTATCTCATTTAATCGTCTCAATAACTCTATTCTACTGTTATCCCAGTTTTATAATTGAAGGAACCAAAGAACAATGAGATTAAGTGATTTTGCCTGTTTTCACACAGCTTGCAAATAATGGAGCTGAAATTCATACCTAGTTAGCCTGGCTGCTGAGTCCCTGCTCTTAATTACGGATAATAAGACAAAACTCAGTGGGGGTCAAGGATGGCATTCTATCCAGACCAAGGGAACAGTAACACAAAGTAATGAAAATATGAGAGAATATGGTTTGTACTAGAACAACAAGGCATTCAGTTTGGCAGGAGTGTGAGTAGTGGCAGAGAGGACACTGAAAGGGTAGGCAGAAATCGGTTCACGAAGGGGCTTATTTGCTGGATTTTATCATATACAAAATGAGGAGCTGTTGACAGGTTTTAAGCAGGCAAATAACATGATCAGAATTGTATTTTTGAATAATCCCTGTGGCAGTGATATGGAGGATGGATTGGAATAGATTCAAACTGGGGGCACAGGTCACTATTAGGAAGGGCTTGCATTATCCTAAGAGGATGATGAGGGCTAAACCAGAACAGCAAGAATGATGGAAAAAAGGGGAGACGGAGTTGAATGCTGCAAACTGAAACTGAAACTTCTGTATTTCAAATGTGTCAACAGTATTCTAGAGGGAAATAAGATAATGGTGTTCCTGTGTTTGTCTCTGTCTTCCTGTTAATGAAATAGTACTCATTAAAGTCTTCACAGAGTCAAAGATATTGTCTAGTTAGGTAAACATTATGCAAGTTTTCAGCCAAGAGTAAATATATAAAAATTATTTTACAAATAATACTTAATGTTTCTGCATTGAAGAAATAAATAGATGAGAAGATTAAATCTTTTATTTCACGAGGCTTTTAAAAGACACAAAACATAAACCTATTTATACATAAAGGAAAATAAGAATTCTAAGCAAGAGCTTATCATGACGACATTACCCATCATTCTTTACCTTTAAACCTTCTACCCTTTCCTTGGGTAGCCATTCAGAAATAAGGACCAGTGAATTTTGTTATTTGGATGTCTTTTATCGTCGTATATTTAAGCTCTTTATTTACTGGATGAATGTGTCATCATTTCATTTAGAGCATTACTACTTATCAGAAAATCCGATTTTTTTTCTGTGATACGTGAGCCAGTTCCATTTGGAATTTCTAGAGGCCTAATTTTAGCCAATATTTTCAAAGTATGATAAAGCTCAGAAATAATTTGTTAATTAAGATAACAAATATTAGCCAGTAAAATGAAACTGAGACAAGACTCTAAAATAATGTATTTGTTAGTAGTCAATCCACATTTATGAACATTAGCATATATTAGTGAACAGTTATGTTAAGCCAAAAGACTCTCTCAGATATAATCTATTTCCATCAATATGTTAAAGATTACCAAAATCTAAAATATATTTTATAATATAATAAGTGACATGAAATGATTTCAAAAAGGATACAGAGTTTGTTATTAGAAAGGTACCATAAAAGTATAATGGGAAATAAAATTTTAGTTACTTAATATAATGTGGAAAGATAGAAAGATAAGCTTTTAAGTATTTACGTAGATTAATGAATTATTTGCCAAATTCTCCTGAAATGATACCTAGTTCCTATTAAATCAGTGGACACTTGCTATATGAGCTATTTTTCTTTAGAACTGTATTTTTTTAAGGAGTCCGTTTTTATCAAAGAAATTTACCTAAACTTATACATATATTAATAGTTATATATAGTAAGTGAAAATGCCCTTATCTGAAATTAATACATTGTATAATATCAAAATCTTCATAGTCTTTTTTAGAAAACAGAAAAGAGAGAGAAATAAAGAATAAATTAGTTACAACATTTACATTTGATGTATTACTGAGTAGATATGAAGCCTCTGAAATCTACGATATTTTATATTTTTGTCATCACTTAATTCTATTTGCATTTCTCTTGCTTTAGTATTTTAATAGTATTAATAATATAGTTTGCATCATGTTTACCTGAACACTTTGTATGTTATATATTTTTAAAATAATATCTTGCTTCTTTTTGATTAGAATTTTCTATAAAAGACATTAGTTGAAAAATTAACTTCTTACCTACAGCTACTATCCTCCTTAATCATTTTCAAATAATGGGTAAAGCTGCATCTTTGTGAATTTATTTTTGAAAACTTGGTTCCTTTAGTAGAAACAGACACCAGAAATTGAACGTTGAATGTATTTCTATGACTCACATACAGTATGGTGTATCCTTTTCAAATTTTATCCTAGAGCACTTTTTTAAACGTGCATTAGAATACAGCTGTTCTCTCTGAAATGGTCCCTTTATTACAATGGTGAAATTTAACAAACTATTTTTATAATCTTTTGAATATCATTTTTGCATTCTGGAATTAATTAATGAATTATAAAAGTTCCAGATACTTTTGTTTTGTTAAAAAAAATAAACACCCGTATTTGAATCTTCTGACAGCAAAACAAGCAATATACCATTTAGGGTTGAAATATATAATATTTGAACTACGGTTCTATATATTTCAAAATTCATATTTTTTTATAAATAGATTTATCTATTTGTCCTATAAAACGTAGCTTTCTATGAAGTGAATCACTTAATGATATTATCGCTTTGGATATAAAATTGGCCTACACGTAAGTGCTTCACTCCTCACCCACACCTACCTCTCCAAAAGAAAGTCTACCAGTAGTCTCGCACAGTAGTGAGCAGTCTTAAATTAAAAACAATTGTGCATTAGAGCAAAGGAAGATATTTTTCATGTTAAAGCAGTTTTTACCATCAAACATCTAAAGAGTTATAAACTATGAATGAATTACCTTTAAACCATGGTCTTTAAGGTTAAATTCATTTTCTGAATGCTTTTAGGAGTGACATTATGCTATCACCTTTTAAAATATTTTAAATGATAAAATGTTACATTTCACGAATAGTGCAGGAACAGGTTTAATTACGTATATTTCCCTTTGCTTGGGAATTAAAATGCTGTAAATGCCATAAATTGAGTAAGTTTATCTCAGAATGAGGAATAGGGTATTTAGAGACAAATAAATACCCAATAACTATTTATAGCCTGAAAACATGTGTTTAAGTCATAGTCAAAATACAGGTTAATTGTGTAAAATCTAGCCTACTGAATAAACAAGTATTTTTTTAATTAGAGTGAGTAATATGAGTAAAAACTTTTCAAATAAGAGACATTAAGAGAATTATAAATCTACTGTGTGATTCTCAATATTCCCAATTGCTTGCAAGTGTTTATTTGGATAACAGCATAACAGCAACAAAGGACTTCTTTAAATGGCATATTTTTCAGCTTTATTTCAAATGCTGTATAGCATAAGAACCCATTGCTCAGAGAGAAATTTTAAGCCATGGAAAGAGTATGAAACATATTCCGAAGTGCTGAAGGACTTAATTGCCCTATTAGGTAACAAATACCCAAAAGAATGAGCATTAGTGATTTATGGCTTAAAGTGCTTGGGTCTGATCAGCATTTTGACTTCTTTGAAGGAGGACTTGTAGCCACCAGGTTGTGCCTCACTTATACCAGGCCAGGTCCCCCAGAAAATCCCATTTCGGACACCTCTGTATTTCTGGTGATAATATTTGCCATTTAAGTTTGCAGAAAGACATGCATCAAACCACCAGCCTGAACTGTAGTACAGCCCACAGTTCCCAGAAGGGTATCTATCGTTGTCTCTATCCGGGGTGGTGAAAAACTTCAGATCGTGGTTGTAATGTTTACTGAAACGTAAGGCATCTCCAGCTGTGCCATTATAGTTACCAATGTGTAAACGGTATTTGAGAAACTCGTTGGCCACATAAAATTGATCATACAAGGCATAGAGTTTGACACCGTTAAAGTCTTCAAGATCTATTCTTAGAATCATGTCCTTACTCTTAGTCAGAAGATGGATTTTATCGTTCCCCAGCCAAAATTCTCTTCTGGGGTTTCCAAAGCCTACTTTGTAGTCTTGCCACGTTCTGGTGAAGTTGGTGCTTCCATCAACACGTGCCTGCAGCACTGTCCAGCCTCCCCCCATGGTCTCCATGTCACAGAAAACTTCGAAGCTACTATTTTTGGGATCCGGTGTAACTCTGTAGAGCTCACTGCTTCTTTTGCCTATCGTGTAGTATTCAGAGCAATCTTTATATATAAGATGTTGAACTGCAGGGGTAAAAAAAGAAAGGCATTGGATTTTGTTGATAAAAACTGGCCATCTAAAGAATTCTTTATATGCACGAAAGCAGTTTTATAATTCGATCAATGGTGATAATGAAACCTTGCTCAGCTAAACTTACTTGAACCTGTTTAGCAAATGCTTGTTAACACCTCAGAACAAGAACCTGGTGTCATAAAGCAGACAAAGCTCCCCAACACAGTCTTGGTTGGTAATAATACTGACAACACCACCAACAAACAACAACAAGAAGACATAAAAGTGATAGTTTTAGTAACTCAGTAATATTTAGTGAGGGCTCCGCATGTGTTCTAGGGATTCTGCCAAAGACTTGATAACATTTTCACACTTAATCTGCACATGAACTTTATGATGTAGATATTACTAACAACCTGCTGGTGAGAAAGAATATTAGGCTCAAAAAGGATCCGTGGCTTGCCCAACTTCACAGAAGCTTTAAAAGGCAGAGCCAGGACAGAGCTCAGATCTGGCTGGCTGCAAAGCTTGTCCTTGTGACCACTGCATCCCTTGGTCCTGAAAGTCAGCTGATTCCAACGCTCCTAGAACTGCATTCCATGTATACAGAGGAAGCACAGGCTTCTATATCCTTTCACCTAAAGAGGCTGATAGACTCCACTTTCAGGCAGTTTTATAGGATCGTTCCAAATGATTTATTAAAATTCTAAAATACAGCATTGATCAACATTTCCATTTATTTTACTTGCTTGACAATTAGACACAGAAGCTTAAGTTCTTTTTAAAAACTTCAATAATATACCAATATTCTTACTCTGAATTTATTATCTAGGAAAATATTTAGCTAGTGTTTCACATGTCTGGTTTCTAGAAGGAAACCACAGGCGATTATGCCCAGGATTAGCGTAATAAACAGTTAATGTGGTTCTGTAGGAACCAATACAGATATTTACTCCAAAATAATTTTTTAAAAAATTGGTACTGGATCAGGCAAGTTTAATACAAGCCGCTTATGAGCCACAAATAATCTATTCATGTGTACTTAGAATATTCAGATAGTTCCCCAAAACTTAGAAAAAAAAAAGACAGTAGAATCTTGTTCTTGTCATTACAAATTGCCATGCAGTACCACATCTAATGTTCACCCATGTATGTCACCTAAGATGTGAAACTCTGCCTTACAATGTGCAGGGCACATTTAGATGCAGGCTGCTGAGAGTATTAGCAACAGTGGTCCTGGAATCTCCCAAATACCTTCACTGGGTAGATTCCCTGGGGAATCTACCTAGGGAAGATGCATGAGGTGCTTGTTTCTAAGGGCCATGATCTCTGCTCCAGGCACCATATCCCTTCAGCCTCACACTCATGCAGAGATGGCTTTCCAAAGTGGGATAAGACCACCATCAGCAATGGTCCCAGAAACTCATGTGGAAAAACCAGGGTTTGGGGGAACCAGTGCCACAGCTAGCAGTTCGTGGGCAGAACAGGCAGTTAGGTTTATGGCCTTTAACATATATTTATTAAAGCTAATTCAGATTATCAGCAAATAATCTGGATGGGGAAGATGGGTTCTATTGTTACATGCTTGAATTCTAGTGAAAGAGAGGAAGAAATAAGAATGTATTCCTTCCCTTAGTGGCATGCCAAAACGCCCCTTAAAATGTTTTTGGGCCACTAGGTCTAAAAGCAAAAAGTTTTGCACACATATGAAGCCATATAGCTGTTTTTATCCCATCTATAAAATCTCCCATTTCCACTAGACATTTGGGATCATGAACTGCAGATTACTTGCTAAAATCTTTCAGAGGTCTCTTGTTGCCATATAAGGAGCAGTCACCTGACCACACAAATAAACTGATTTCCAAAGAACAGAGTACAACCCCAAACACTGCCTTAACTCTACTGTTTTCAAACACTTCAGTGAAGAGATAAATAAGTTAAACTCACTGAAACATTAAGAAATTCTCTTAGAATATTACTCTGCCATAAAAAGAAATGAAATTGAGTTATTTGTAGTGAGGTGGCTGGACCTAGAGTCTGTCATACAGAGTGAAGTAAGTCAGAAAGAGAAAACAAATACCGTATGCTAACACATATATATGGAATCAAAAAAAAAGAAAAAAATGGTTCTGTAGAACCTAGGGGCAGGGCAGGAATAAAGACGCAGACGTAGAGAACAGAATTGAGGACATGGGGAGGGGGAAGGAGAAGCTGGGAGTAAGTGACAGAGTGGCATGGACATATATACACTACCAGATGTAAAATAGATAGCTAGTGGGAAGCAGCCGCGTAGCGCAGGGAGATCAGCTAGGTGCTTTGTGATCACCTAGAGGGGTGAGATAGGGAGGGTGGGAGGGAGACTCAAGAGAGAGAAGATATGGGGATGTATGTGTACATATAGCTGCTTCACTTTGTTATACAGCAGAAACTAACACACCATTGTAAAACAATTATACTCCAATAAAGATGTTTTTTAAAAAAAATAAAGAAAAGAAGTTCTCTCCCTCCACTTCTGTTTGTGTGTAGCTCTGGCGTCAGCAAATAAGATCTTTGAAATTGAAAGTGCTTTCTAACGCATACAGAACTCATGATTTTTTGTAATTAGGTCCTATTCCTTTCTGTGGACACATGTGCAAAGATAATAGTTTTTTCTGTATCACCTTGATGAATAAAAGGCTTAACTTATATAATTCATCCTTTATTTAACTTATATGATAAGGTTAATGTTTATAGATACTGTCTAGCTATATAACATTCATGAACAAATGATAAGAAAACATTATACATACCTGGACGTGATTGTATTTGTTCTTGAGTGGGACACTTAGATGAACATTTGCCATCCAAACTATTGACAACAAATGTTAGGTTTGCCACTTTGCTATCAACGTAATGTTCTATGTTGTTCATATTTACAAGATTCAGCTTCTCCAGGCGACCCTGAAGCACGTCGATCTCCTCTTTGGCATCCTTAAGGTCAGAGGACAGCTTGTTAACCTCGCTCTCTAACTCTCTAACTCTCTTGTCACCAGCTTCTCCCAGAGCTCCTGTACCGGGTAACAGCAGTCCACTTCTGCCCAGGTCTCGGTTGTCATCAGCCTGCAGTTTGCAGTCTTGGCAAGACTTCTTCAGGCTCTTTACAATTTCCTTGAGGTTCTGGACTTCTTTGAACACCTCCTCGATCCTGCCAAACTGCTTGGGGAGCTGAATGGTCAGCGGGGGCAGGTTCACCTGGTAGGGACAGTCGCCTCCCTCCTCGCATTTCGCTCTGCTTTCTAGTCTCACCGGGCAGGCGTCCTGGGCTGCTTCATCTTTAATTTCCTCTGTTGCATTGTCTGCCACAACCAAAAAAACATAAGCAGCAAGGACAGCGGAGCTCAGCCAGCACCACTTCGCCAGCTTCATCTTTGCGGTGGCGCTCGCCCCAGCAGAGAAGGGGGCGGGCTGGAGCTCTTTTTAAGAGCTGCAGCTGCCTTCCTGAGTCAGGCTTTCCCTGTTCTCAGAAAAGGGCGGGAGCACGTTGCATCACCAGTCTCAGAAACGCGGAGGAAGAGGAGATCGTCCTCATCAAACTCAGTGTGCCCCAAACTGTTATTTGTTCTCAATCAAAACCACCCGTTTTGGAAT
Organism: Delphinapterus leucas; assembly: GCF_059928025.1. Lineage (NCBI taxonomy): Eukaryota > Metazoa > Chordata > Mammalia > Artiodactyla > Monodontidae > Delphinapterus > Delphinapterus leucas. The sequence goes on along the minus strand of NC_143137.1, from coordinate 85,627,793 downwards.
TCCTGCAGTTGGTCAGATGCACATACTCAACAAGTTTCACTTTCATCTTTTATTTTTAAAAAGCACAAGAAAAATCTTGAATCTTAAAATAATTATCCTTGAAGTAAATCGTTTCATGATACTTAACTCCACAGTGGAGTAAATAGTTTTTAAAGATAAAATTGAATGTGCTAGTTATCCAGATTATGTGAAAGACAGAAATGTTACCAAAATGGAAATGGTTCTTTTTCCTTCTGGGAATGGGGCATTGAGAATTCTGTATTTTCTTCACGTTGGGCTTTCAGGTGAAATCTCAAGCACTTAAAATTTTAAATATAATGAAGTTCAGCTTTCTGGTTCTTGCAATGGACTTTTGTTTCATCTGTTTGAAAAGGGAAGAAAACTGGTAGAGAAAAAAGTGCTGCTTTCTATTTCTCCGACCACTGCATAGCATAGGAGGAATGTCTAACTGACAAAAACACCATTAAAATACATCCTTGCCTTTCATCAAAACCAGCAGCCTTCTCCTTTGCTCTTCACCAATTCTGTGACTGTACTGTCCTTCCACATCTGCCAAGTACGAATCTCTGAACTAGTCTGTCCCATCTCGGTTCTGATTCTTCTTTTGTCTCCGGCATCTTTGCCTTCCCTCCCCGCGGGCAGCCCTAGCAGTCCCCTCTCTGTGTTTCTGCCTCCGCAGTGAGCCCTCCACCTGGTCTCTATGCCACTGCTTTGCCCCAAACACGGCTGCATTCATGACTTTTCACACTTTTCAAACCTTTTTTCATGGTTTTCAAACTCTTCTCCTGAGAGGCTGAGGACAGGAAGGGGGAACAGCTTCTATTGAAGGAACCACCTCCTTTGAATTTATTTTAAATATTGGCATCTCATGTAAGGTTTCTTATTAAAAAAGGATTTTATTGTTTTAAAAATAATTTCAAAGTTATGGCTAAAAATCTAAATTCTTATTGTATTATCTAAAGTGCTCTGTAATCTATCTCTTATTTATTTATTTAACCTGATTTCCTATGATTTTTCTATATACTCCTTCATTCCAGCCAAACACTCCCATTCAGCCTAACTATACATGTGCTCTAAATGTGTCAGGCTCACTTTACACTTCCAAACTGTATTTACTCCTGGATATTCAGGAGACCTAGATTCCACCCCTGCATCTACTTCTTATTGGATCTATAGATCATTAACTTTGCTGAGCCTTTGTTCCTGTAACTGTGAAGGAGAAATTTGGCTATTCTCCCCTCATACAGGAATGATAGTTACAAAAATTTTGAGTGGTGCAGTGCTGAAGGAAAAATATGCAGTGTATAAAATGTAACATTCTTGGGCTTCCCTGGTGGCGCAGTGGTTGAGAGTCCGCCTGCCGATGCAGGGGACACGGGTTCGTGCCCCGGTCCGGGAAGATCCCACATGCCGCGGAGCGGCTGGGCCTGTGAGCCATGGCCGCTGACCCTGTGCGTCCGGAGCCTGTGCTCCGCAACGGGAGAGGCCACAACAGTGAGAGACCCGCGTACCGCAAAAAAAAAAAAAAAAAAAAAAAGACAGAGAATTACGATAATACAGATAATAATATCTTATAAAGCAGAAATATATAGGAACGATATTTAGCTCAAGGTACATTATTAAATGCCTTTGACTTGATAGGCTATAAATGCACATATTTAGCCTGTCAAGTCCAGTCAGGAATTTATTAAAGATCTGTATACTCAGCACTATGCTAGAGCATATAGATGTATCCATCCATCCATCCATCCATCCATCCATCCTATATTAATTGAGCATCCCCTATGTGCAAGACATTGTTCCAGGCACTTAGGCTACACTAGTGAACACATCAAACAAAAATCCCCTTTTCCTTCTTAGGAAGGGGTATTGAGGGCTTTGTATTTTGTTCATGTTGGACTTTCAAGTGAAATCATAAGCACTTTTAAGCTTTTCTAAATCTAACAAATATAGCTTTCTGACTCTTGCATTGGGCTTTTGTTTCATCTCTGTGAATCAGGGATTTGCTTTCTAGGCACTGATGTTGATTCTTGGGCCCTGCACACCCCACTTAGCCAAGGGCCAGTGGCATAGTTCCATCTAAAAAGCTTGGCTGTGCTATGGGAACTGGCTCCTGTCCCTTCGGGACCATAGAAAATACCCCAAATAAAGGCCAAAAATTGCTTCATTAATCAGTTTTTATCGACACTAGTAAGTGGGAATTCTGGGTTCTTAATTTTAAAAGATTACTGTTCACTTGCCAGAGGCAGACACTAAGTGACCACCCCATGAAAGAGGCTCAATCTGCCTAATGAGTTTACAGCCCACGGGGGCAGAGAGTGTTGTGCAGGAAGCTTTCACAAATACTATCTCACTACATCCTCCCATCTACACAATTACTTCCTGCATGTGCAGATGAGCAAAGAAAGGGTTCAAAGCAATAAATCACTTGCCTATGGTTTCGCACTTTTTAAAGGGCAGTTGGAATTTGAACCTGGGTCTGACTCCAAAGTTCACGTCTTCTCCTGTGCCACCCTGCCATGTGGGGGGCAGGGAGATAATACTGGAAAGGAATATTGGTACCATGTTGTGGAGAGCCGGGTGCTTAAATCACTACTTAGATCAGTGGGGAGCCACTGAAGGTTTTGAGCAAAGGAATAATATAATCAGTTAAGCGTTTGAGAGAAATTAATCTATCATTGAAATTGTAGGTGCGCTGGAAAGGGAAAGATTAGGCAAAAAGAGCAGTTTAGAGGCCATTTAAATAGTCCAAGTCATTGCTTCCCGAAGTGTGTTTTCTGGAACTTGAGTACCTAGATGTTGATAAATGTTATGTGACAACAGAGTTCCAGGACAGGTGGCTCTGAAAATTATCAGTAATTTGCCAATGTGCATTACGGATGGCCAAGAAGAAAATAACATATGCTGCAATTTTCAAATTTTGGTTCATAATGGGAATCTTTTTTTTTTCTAGCACCATTTTTAGGAATGAATCTTCTGCTAGAAACCAGTAGGAAATGCTGTGCTAGGTGAGAGGTGCTAGTGTAGTGGCGGGAACTAGGTAAGAGGTGAACTAGTGTGGTGGCAGGAGGGGTGGTGAAGGGGTAGCAACTACTTTTGTCAAAGAGTAATAGAATCTATAGAATATGATAAGGGATGAAAAATGGAAGGAGAGGGGAGAGTTGAGAGAGCACCATGAAATATGACTCCAACTGAAGTTAAGTAATGCCATGGCAATGAGAGTAGAGAGGGAGCCATAAGCTGGAGAGAGTGTAGTAGTATTATTTCTGTTTTGAATAGAGTGACAAGCCACCAAGTAGAAATATCTAACATACAGTTGAACATCTAAGTATTACAAACAGCACAGAATGGATATGGATGTCAATTTGAGGCCACAGGAACCAAAAGGATGGTAAAACATGAGAACCAGAAGAGTGCTGTGTCACAAAGACCAGGAGAGAGGGTTTCAAAGCAGCCATCAGATAATCAAAAACTTGAAGAGCTGATTTCTGGTCCTCAACTCCTACAGAATTCCCACCGTCCGACCTTGACTCTCTGCCATCTCCTTCTTGCTGGAAAACCTTTCCAGATTTTCTCATGCCCAGCCTGCCCTGACTCCTAGAATCATCTACTGATTCCTCATGGCAGTGTCGGAAACTTCTACCCCGTATCTGCTCTCAAACTGGAACTGATGCATTATGCCCACTTACAGACTTGTTTTTCAGATCTAAACAAATTATCTAACACCAATACATGTTGGGATTTTAAAGTAGCAAGATATATCTTTATAAGCCCCATATGAAAATTACTTTCATCAGTCTATATTCACAATATATTCAAACTTCTTTTTTTTTTCTTATGCAAAGTATATTTAAGAGAGGATCTGCATTTACTGTATCTGGATCAGATCCCAAAAGCAAATTTTCATTTCCCTTAATACAGTTTTCTTAAAATAAAGAAACCCTTTATGTTTCTATTTGTACCAAAGGAAGTACGTAAATTTAATAACAATTATTATTTATAGTACTGAGATCCTTTTCTTGATATTATGCCTAATAATTTAACATATTTGTAGTTTCTAACTTACTAAATTTGATGGTTCTTTAGGGAGTACATGTTTGGGGATAAAAAATTAAAACATTCACTTTTTAATCTACTTGGTTTGTAATGTCAACAGTAAATAATGTTTATCTTAATATTCCTTAGAGGTCTTAGTCCTTGTTCAGTATAAAGTTCATGGAAAGAACTTTAAACAAAAGCCTGATTTCAGCAGCCCATAGAGAATTGACTGATTTTGGTTAAAACTAGAATAACAATTGGTAGGTTCTTTGTTATGTCTTGCAAGTACATCTCTAGCATAGATAAAGAGATCCAGACTAGGAAACCCTCCAGCATGGACCTACCATGAAAGATCCACTATGTGAATCCTTAAGGGTCTGGATCAAGAGAAATATAGGGCAGAAATATGCAAAGGTCCACTCTTAATAAGACTATAAAACATGCAGTCATCTGATGAACTAATGGCCTAGGTCTTCAGTGAGATATCCAGGGCTTCTCAGGTTAGAATTTTTTGAAACTGGAATATTTCATGGGAGTCTTGGAATGTCCATCTTATCAATGTCAATATCTTATCAACAAAATCTTTTACTGTGTATCCCACACCAAGCCAGGGATCATGGTGGAGCTAAGAGATCCATGGGGCATGGCATCTAATTTTCCTGTCATCTCTCTAAATTTCCAGAGACTCAATAAACTTCGTATAACCAATGCTGAGGAAACAAAATATGTTTATTTTTATTTCTTGTATTGGAGATTGATCTTGAGTTTCCTTTTATATTCCTCAAACAAAACAAAAAATAAAATCATAATAAAGAAATCATAAAAATGAAATTGTGGCTTTCCCTGTCTTCCCTTTGTTTCTCATAATTTATGGTAGTTATGTTTTCTATAATGTCACCACAAACACTGAATTAGCAAATACCAAACCATTGCTCCTAGGGGAAATACAGGGTTAGGCTTCTACGAGCCTCTGGTCCTAATATTTTTGTCAACTGATCAATATATAACCTTGTTTTCAATGTGTTTCTGTTTAAAGACATCTTGTTTAGTATATATTGTTGATTCATTAACACAGAATACATGACCAAGAGAACTATAATCATGCCTGAAGGAAGCTTATCTAACACATGTATTTCCTCCTTAAGGTACATCACAGCCTTCTTGCACTGAGGAATACTAGATAGCACCTCAGAACTATGCTTAGGGGCCATTTTAAACAGTGAAAACATCAGCAAAAAACACAAAAATGTGGAAAAACATGGCACTTAGACCACAAAAAGAGCACTTGGTTACAGTATGAGAGCTGAAATAAGACAACAAGAGTGTTGATCTCTGACCTCAGCTGGGAATGCATGTGTTGGGCAACTCGAACTTTTCACCACACTGGCCATGTCTACAAATGGTCCCCAAAGCCCACAGGTATTATCCTGGAGTTATAAATAAATTCTAATAAGTAACTGAATTTGCAAATATGCAATACATGAATAATGAGGATTGATTTTACACTGTTACAAAATCCAAGGCTTTAAATTCTTAGAAATGTCTATATATTCATTCTAAGTGTTAATTTGGTTTTATCTGTTTTATCACTTGCATTCCTTAGGGTATTATTTGCTTTGTTTGCCTTTACTTGGCATTTAAAAATAATATATAAATATGAATTTATAGAATATATAACATTACATATATCTATTATATTATATAATTTTATATAATATCATGCAATATCATGTATGTTATATAATTACATAAATTTAAACTGAATAATAAAATTTAGCTTAGGAATTTGTTTCAGTTCATTCATAAAAACAGTATGCATCTTAAACAATTAACTTTTTAGGGAAAAATGAAAATAGTAAACTAATTCCATGCCAACTGAATAATTTCATGCTGCATGTATGTCTTTTAAAAGCCTGTTCTTTCCTCTCTTTGAAACTTGTTTCTTAAAGACTCAAGTTTATCTTACGAAATATATATGTCAGCATATGAATTCTCAATAAATGTTAATTTAAAGGTGATTTCTACTGTGCTGGTAACTAAAGAAAATCTATGAAATGGAGTAAATGTTGTAGTTTTAATAGTAAACATGGTTTAAAGTATGGCATTCTAAGGTATAGCATTATCTTATTTCTTTCTCCGCTTCTAGTTTGATATTATCTATGATTTGAGTCATATCCTATTGTTTGCAATGAAAATTTTTCAGAGTATAAGAAACTACTTCTTGATCATTATCAAGAGATGTAAAATTGCTTGGCCCTTATTCTAAAGTGTCCACCATTATTTACCACAGCTTTCCTCTGCTTGTGTATTTAACACACAATTATTTCAATCATGTTTACATGTACAAATGATATGGCACGTATTTTGATACTTAATATAAAGTTCAGCTGCAACAACTGCTGTTGCACAGAAAGATGACAACACAGATGCACAGTTGTGGTCAAGTCATGTATAAACGTAGGCTTAAAATAAGTCTCCAATCACTACCATTTTCATCTCAAAAATAGCATGACATGACAGGGTGAAAAGAGCCTTAGAATGGTAGTTATGGAACCCATGATCTTAGTGAGGAAACTCCCACTTTCTTGTCACTTAACTAGGCATTAGTTTCCTCATCTATAATATGAGGTCATATTAGAGATCTTAAGGTCCTTTTCAGGTGTAATAGTTTATGACTGTAAATGTTATTAATTAGAAGTCATGTAATAGCAAAGCAAGTCATAAGTATAGATGGTCCTTTAATTAGATCATTAATTCCAATGGAAAATTATAAAGATCTTCTTCGTTTTAGTTATTCCTCCATTCAATGAGTCCTTATTTTGCATTTATTGAACCATGCTCTGTACCGACCCTGGGGATGACATAAGTGAAAAAACAGACCCAGTCCTCACTTCATGGAGCTTTAAGTTGCAGAGCAAAGTATTTCAAGCCAGAGCTAGCCTTGGGCCGAGGCAATGTGTTTGGTGTTAGAAAGGGGGTCAGTAAGCACACCAAGGCCTTTTCTGCACCTCTCAATTCCCTCCCACTATGCCATGGCATTGGCCTCTCCCTTTGCTAACTCTGAAAATAGCCAACTTTAGAGTCATTCTTTTCAAATTAGACCACAAAGGTTGTACAGTGTCTGTATATAATCATGCCTATGTTGGATATATGCTTCCTGGCAGAGAAAAGAACTTCCAGTTTTCTTTATTAGGCTTATTTCTTTGCCTCTTAACCCACCTCCATAACTACCAGCACTCCAAAATCTCCCATTTACAAAGCAGAGTGTTTGGAATGAAAGGGATTTTTAAAAGAAAACCATATTCTGTACAAATGGCGTGTATAGCTTTCCTAGGTCTAAAATTTATATAATGATCATAGGGTTTATTAATTCAATAAAGTACAGATTAGGCAGAATGCACAGAATAAAGATACAGCTGTAGCATTGAAAATATAAGAGCACAGGAGGTAAACATATTAAAACTTTTTGCTTTTACATTTGCTGTTTTCCCTATTTTTTCCCTCTTGTTTTATCTTTGCTTCTGCATTGTGAGGCAGTAGGGGTACGGAGGAAGAAGAAGTTGTTCTTTAGCAACTAAAAGCATATGGATTGGGGGATTTTACTTTTCTCTTTTCTAAGGCAAGCCCCAGAAGAGGAGCCTGGCCTGACTGGGAGAATCTAGGCTAAGTTTAAGTGGCTCTTCCTCCCTGCTCCACGACTAGCTAACATCTGCTGCTTATTATGTGGCCCATCTTCTCTAATTTTCCTGCTAACTCCCACCCAAAACACAGAAGACAGAAATATAGTACAGAGGAATGTAGTGGAGCCCAGAGAGATGAAGGTGGTGGGATAAAGATGACAAAGAAAAGAGACTCGAGGGAAAAACAGGGAGAGAAATTGAATCATGGTGGGGTCTGTACCAGAGTCTTGTTTAAAGAAGATATTAAGTCCATATGGAAAGCTAATTTTATAGGATTTCTTTTCCGGAATGGGAATTGAGAGAACAAAGTTAGAGGACATGACTGGAATCAGAGCATTATGGCATCAAAGATAAATGCTTTCTTCATCATTTTGGCAGTGGCCAGTTGTGTTACTAGTTGCTTCAGATTATATTATTACATTGCCATAAATGAAGTTAAATAAACTTTTAGGACATAGACCTTCCAAACAGCTTTACTTTATAAACAGTGTGAATTTTTAGCCAATATACCCAATTTCCAATGTTTAAAGGAGTTTTGCTGTGGAACTATTTGCTTTCATAACAATTTAATTCACTGTGATTTCCTGAATTTTTCATATTTTAAAACACCAGTACTATATCAAATAGAATAATAACATTGTCAGGTAGAAGCTGAATATACTAGATACATATTCCAGTAATTAATATGAAATATCTAGAACAAACAGCATTTACAGTTTAATAAAGGAACTTTAATATTAAACAGCTATCTCAAACTTTTCCAGTGCTGTAAAACTTCAGAAAACGACATTACATGTTTTGAGGACTAGCCCCTTCATTTTACAGATGAGTAAACAGGTCTAGGAAAAACTAAATGACCTGTCCATGCCTGGCCAAGGCTGCTCATGTCTCCCAATTTCCATGCCATCTAGTTTACACTGATCTCTACAGTACCCTTAATTTGTAGCTAGACTATAGAAGAATGCTACAAAAATATAGTCTACCCATATTAAAACTTTCCTGGTACAATGCCCCTGGGATTTTAGAAAGCAATAAAGTTTCCTCACGTCCTTCAAAATAACTGGGCATTACCAAATGAGCTATTCACATACCTTGCTATATGTGAAAATGATTCAGACAATTTCTCCAATATATTCTAATCTGTCACTCTAATTTTCTCAACCTGTCTTTCTGTTTATGCTTGTGTGCGTTGTCTGGCTTGGAGTATAAATTCTTAGAATAATAATTTTTTAAAGACATCTTATGCCTCACCCTGCCAAGAACTGCATTCTAGAAGGCAAGAGAAAATAAAGTTTTAAATCTCTTTTCTGAAAAGAATAATTTCTGATTATAAATGAAATACTTGCTCATTATAAAAAAGATTAGAGAGACTTCCCTGGTGGCACAGTGGTTAAGACTCCGCGCTCCCAATGCAGGGGGCCAGGGTTCGATCCTGGTTAGGGAACTAGATCCCACGTGCATGCCGCAACTAAGAGTTCCCATGCCACGGCTAAGGAGCCCTCGAGCTGCAACTAAGGAGCCCACATGCTGCAACTAAGAGCTGGTGCAATCAAATAAATAAATAAATATTTTTTAAAAAAAGGTTAGAAAATACAGAAATTCTCAGGAAGCAAGACAAATCTTAAACAAACAACCTAACCTTACACTTAAAGGAGCTAGAAAAAGAAGAACAAACAAAACCCATAGTTAATAGAAGGAAAGAAATCATCAAGATCAGAGCAGAAATAAGTGAAACAGAGACTTAAAAAAATAGAAAAGATCAATGAAATTAAGAGTCAGTTCTTTGAAAAGATAAACAAAATTGATAAACTTTTAGCCAGACTCATCGAGAAAAAAAGAGGGCCCAAATCAATAAAATCAATAATGAAAAAGGAGAACTTAAAACCAACATCACAGATATACAAAGGATCATAAGAGTTTGCTATGAACAACTACACACCAATAAAATGGACAACCTAGAACAAACAGGCAAATTCCTAGAAGTGTACAATCTCCCAAGACTGAACCAGGAAGAAATAGAAAATATGAACAGACCAATTACAAGCAATGAAATTAAATCAGTAATTTAAAAACTCCCAACAAACAACAGTCCAGGACCCGATGGCTTCACAGGTGAATTCTACCAAACATTTAGAGAAGAGTTAACACCTATCTTTCTCAAACTACCCCAGAAAATTATACAGAGGAAGGAATGCTTCCGAACACACTCTATGATGCCAGCATCACCCTGATCCAAAAATCACACAGAGATATCACACAAAAAAAGAAAATTACAGGCCAATATCAATGATGAACATAGATGCAAAAATTCTCAACAAAATACTAGCAAACCAAATTCAACAATACATTAAAATGATCATACACCATGATCAAGTGGGACTTATCCCAGGGGTGCAAGGATGGTTCAATAACTGCAAATCAATCAATGTGATATGCCATATTAACAAACTGAAGAATAAAGTCACACAACCATCTCAATAGATGCAGAAAAAGCTTATGACCAAATTCAACATCCATTTATGATAAAAAAAACCAAACTCTCCACAAAGTGGGTATAGAGAGAACATACCTCAACATAATAAGGGCCAAATATGATAATCCTACAGCTAACATCATATTCAGTGGCAAAAAGTGGAAATCATTTCCTCAAAATGAAATCTTAAAAAAAATGAAACGAATGAATACAACAAAACAGAAACAGACTCACAGAGAGAGAACAAACTACTGGTTATCAGTGGGGAAAGGGAAGGGGGAGGGGCAAGATAGGGGTAGGGGACTAAGAGGTACAAACTACTATGTATAAAATAAATAAGCTATAAGGATATATTGTACGGCACAGGGAATATAGCCAATATTTTATAATAACTTTAAATGAAGTATAATCTATAAAAATTTTGAATCACTATGTTGTATACCTGAAACTAACATAGTATTGTAAGTCACCTATACCTCAATAAAAAAAAAATACAGAAATGTATATGACAACTATATTCCTACCACTTTTTTTATCTTTTCCTACCACTTTTTATTGTAGTAAAATATTCATAACATAAAATTCATCATTTTAACCATTTTTAAGTGTACAGTTCAGTGACATTAAATTCATTCACATTACTATGCAACAACTACCACCATCTATCTCCAGAAATTTTTCATCATCTCATACTGACTCTGTACTTAATAAAGAGTAAATCCCCATTCTCTGCTGCCCCACCCCTGGTAAAAACTGTTCTACTTTCTGTCTCTATGGAAATGACTATTCTAGGTACCTCGTATAAGTGGAATCATACAATATTTGTCCTTTTATATCTGGCTTATCTCAGTATAATATCTTTAAGGTCTGTTCATGTTATAGCATGTATCAGAATATCATTCCCTCTTAAGGCTGAGTACTATTCCACTGTATTCACACATCACATTTTGTTTATCTACCCATCTGTTGATGGACATTTGGGTTGTTTTCACCTTTTAGCTGTAATGAATGATGCTGCTATGAAAATGAGTGTACAAGTATCTGTTCAAGTTCCTTCTTTCAGTTCTTTTATGTATATACCCAGAAGTGGAATTGATGGATCCTATGGTGATGCTACATTTAATTTTTTGAGGAACTGCCCATAGTGTTTTCCACATTAGCTGCACCATTTTACATTCCCATCATCCATGCACAGGGCTTCCAGTTCCTCCACACCCTTGCCAACAGTTGTTATTTCCTGTTCTTTTGAAAATGGCCATCCTACTGGACGTGAAGTCCTATCTCATTGCGATTTTGATTTGTATTTTAGAATGATTAGTGATGTTGAGTGCTTATTGACCATTTGTATTCTTCTTTGGAGAAATGTCTATTTAGATCCTTTGTCCATTTTTGAATTGGCATTGTTTTGTTGTTGTTGCTGAGTGTAGTATAATGATGACTTTTATTAACATTTTAGACTATTTCAAATCATCTTTCCAAATATATATGTTTGTGTGTAATTTTATAAAAATTAGACCATCTTCTACATAAGTTTTAATCTTTTTAAATTCTGAATGTAACACGTATAAAGTGTCCAAAATATAAAGATACAATTGAAATCAAATACTCAACCACCATCCAGTCAAAAAAAAAAATACTGCCAGCTTCAGGAAATTCCCCTCCTACTCTGTCATTCACCCTGTAGTAGCCACTGTATTGACTTTTATGATAATGCTTTTCTTGTTGTTCTTAATAGTTTTACCACCTAAGCATGAATCCCCATACACCATACTTTTGTGTTGTCTATTTTTATTATTTTTAAAATTTATTTTATTTTTGGCTGTGTTGGGTCTTTGTTGTGCATGTGGGCTTTCTCTAGTTGTGGAGCATGGGGCTACTCTTCATTGTGGTGTGCGTACTTCTCACTGTGGTGGCTTCTCGTGTTGTGGAGCACAGGCTCTAGGCACGCGGGCTTCAGTAGTTGTGGCATGCGGGCTCAGGAGTTGTGGCTCACAAGCTCTAGAGCTCAGGGTCAGTAGTTGTGGAGCACAGGCTTAGTTGCTCCACGGCATGTGGGATCTTCCCAGACCAGGGATCAAACCCACGTCCCCTGCATTGGCAGAAGGATTCTTAACCACTGTGCCACCAGGGAAGTCCCAATTTTGCCTATTTTTAAATTTGATGGAAACAGAATTCTACAAAATGTATTATTTTGTGTTTGGTTTCTTTCACTCTATGTTATATTTATGAGAACCATTCATATTTTTGCATGTATATTTTCACTGTTTGGTTTTACCAATATTATATTTATCCAATATATTGCCAATGAATATTGAGGTTGTTTCCAATTTTCATAAATTACTAATAATGCAACTTGAACGTTCTTGTGTGTGTCTCTTGGTGTACTTGTGCATGCACCTCTGTGGGCATTTATCAAGGAATAGAACTGTTTTGCCATGGGGTTTGTGAGATTAGGTAATTTTTCATATAATTATTAGTCATTTGGGTTTAAGTGACTTTATTTTCATGATCTCCATTCTTCCAATATAATGTTTTTCTTTTAATTTCTAAAACTTTATTTGTTCTTTTTTAATACATTTGTATTATTAGCTCTTTGTATATCAAGTATTTGCATACTTTTTTCAACTTTGGCATTTGAATTTCAATTGTGGTATTTACATATATGGAAGTCTTTAGTTGTTTCATTTTTATATTAATCTTTTCCTTATGATTCCTTTACAATACTACAATCATATAAAAGCCATGTGCATTTTCTATTATTTTTATGGTTTTATTTTTTATGTTTGAATTTTAATACTCTAGAATTTATTTTAAAGTGTGACATAGGAGCCTAACTATATTTTTCCCCCAAATGTTTAAAAAGTTCTTACAATACAAAGTTTTAATGAATTCCACCTTTTCCCTGCACTGACATGAACTTATCCATAAGCAAAACGTTTTCTGGTTACATTGATATGGCTCTCTATCCTGGTGCTACTGTCCTACTGCTTAAATATGATAGATCTAGAATGCAACTTAAATCTGAAAGGGAAAATGCACACTTAGAAGTCTTCCTTTTATAAATTTAAATAACTTATTATTCCAACTGTACTTTACAATAATTTCCAAAAATTCTAGTGATTAATTTGGGAATAATTGACCTATTTTAAAATATTTTTATCAGCCTGGGACATTTGTTCACAATTTCTTTTACATTTCCCTATACACTTTTGTAGTTTTCTATATATGGATCTTTCACATATCTTGTTAAGTTTATTTCCAGATTTTTCATCTTTCCCACTGGTATTATGAATCAGATCTTTTCTTCAATATGTTTTCAAACTTCTTCTTATTATTAATTTGGAAAGCTATATTTTTATAAATTTATTTTATAGATTGACACCTTACTGCATTATAAAATTATTTTGTATTTTTCATGTAGGCATTTATATCAGCTGCAAATAATGACCATTTGTCCCTCTTTCTCATATATACACATTTTCCTGTCTAAATCCCTTGGTATTTATTTTCTGAATTATATTCAATGATCATGCTCATACCAGTCACTCTTCCCTACCTTATTTCTTTTTTTGTGTGTGTGTGGTACGCGGGCCTCTCACTGTTGTGGCCTCTCCCGTTGTGGAGCACAGGCTCCGGACGCGCAGGCTCAGCGGCCATGGCTCACGGGCCCAACCGCTCCGCGGCATGTGGGATCTTCCCCGACCGGGGCACGAACCCGTGTCCCCTGCATCGGCAGGCGGACTCTCAACCACTGCGCCACCAGGGAAGCCCCCTTATTTCTGATTTTAGTGGGAATTCCTCTAGAGTTCCATAATTAAAATGTGACGCTAGCTATTTGTTTGAAATTGGTGCTTAAAGGATAATAAATTCTCAATAATTAGTACTAAGCCTGTAACTGCTGTTGTCCGATTCTAGCCAAAATGGCAGGAGGCAGAGTGGAATAGTGAAAAGAGGATGGACTCTGAAGTCACCATGAATTTGAACCCTTGCTTCTCTCCTTAGAGCACAGCCTCTCTGGCACATACCTATTTCATAGGGTTATTACAAGAATTAAATGAGATAACATAATCCAGGCCCCTAGTATATTTTTCTGACATATACTGTTTTTATGCACAATCTAAACACTATAGTTTAGATTGTTTAGATTTTTCCAAAAATTTCTTTGTAAGTATAACTAACATTCTATTCATCTCTATTAATCACATTCATCTATTTTTCTCAAAATGCTCAAAATAAGGAGCATCTCTGTAAAGAACAAAAAAATAGAAGTGAGAAACCACTTTGATGGGATACCAGTCAATGCTAAGCATCTGTTTTCTTCTGTGGAATAGAGTGTGTAGTCTCTAAGTTTGATAAGAACATCAGAACATATTCAAAGTGTCTTTGTAAGACGTTCTAGGAAATTTTGTTCCTTTGTGCTTTCTTTTTAAACTAGTCAATACAGTCTATTCTAATTCTGTGGTATATTCTTTTCATCATCTCTATGGCTGGCAAATATTCATTCCCTGAGGATGGAATGGGTTTTGAGGAAAGTCAAAGATTCATTTTAGCTCTCTGTAGACCTAAGTTTGGTGAGTAAGGTAGGAAAACAAGCCAACTGAGAGTGATTTTTTAAAAAACTAACATTGACTATATGGATGATTAAGTATATTATAATATTTATTATTATAATATACAATTATAATATTTATAGAAACAATGTAATATTATTGGAATAAATTAATAATCTTTAAAGTATTTTAGGTCAACACTCTCTTGGATATCTAAATTCTGATACTTTTGGTTATCAAGAAATATATATAACCTTTTAATAAAAATTTTCAAACCTATACAAAAGTAAAGGAAATCGTATAATGAACCCCCAAGTACCCATAACCTAGCTTCAGCAATCATCAATTTATGGTCAATCTAGATTCATCCCCCACTCATTGCCCACACCACCAAACTCCTGATTATTGTGAAGCAAATCCCTAATATCAAAGTATTTTTGTTCATAAATATTTCAGTATGTATCTCTAAAAGACAAAAACTCCCTTAAAATGTAACCATGATGCCATTATCACATTCCCTCAGCTAACAAAAATTCCTTAATGTCATTAGCTATCCAGTCAGTTCATACTTCCCTAATTGTCCTATATAACTGTTTAAATTACTGTGCAGTTATGAAACAACTTGATACATAGTTATGTTCAATTGATTAATTTTGTTTTCAGTTTTCAGCAACTGATTTTAAATTTAATTTTCTAATTAAGGTACTATACTGTTCTAAGTCATATCTACAAAATGAAGTATATTCAAAGAATTATTACTTCTATCCCTAGCCCCTCCCCCATTTCCTCCTCCTTCTTATAGTATAATTCTATTTTAAAGTTTATCCTTCCTTTATATTTATATAAGGTATATATAGTATAGCTTGTTGAATTTAGGAAGGTTTGTGCTTTTGTTATAATGGTTATCTTTATATAATATCATTTCTCATTTTTTATAATTATTTTTGACTACTGTCTTTTGGTTTCACACTACAAGTGACTTCAAGTTAGCTAATATTATTTCTTCACCCTACCCTTCCTCACAACATCAGTTTGACACAGTGTCTGTCCTTCTACAAATATTACCCACTCCTATGGTCTTTTATGTCTGCCCACCTGTACTACCTTAAGTTCTCTAGATGTGTTTCACACTGTCTCCATGCCATCAGCAAGAGACTACGCTACTCCTTTGTGAGTTTCTCTAATTCACTTAAAAATGAGTGACAGAATAGAACTGTGATCAAATTCTTACAAAGCCTCTCACAAGCTTTGTGACCTTGTTCAAGTTTCTCAAGTATCTTCAGTTTTCTTTTACTTTTTAGATTTTGGATTGTAATATTTATTTCACAGGGTTATTGTGAGGACTAAATAACGTACATAAAGCACCCAACATAGTACATAGCAATCTCTCATAAATAAATAAATATTAAGCATTACTTTCAATAAGATATAAAAGAAGAATTATTAATTTGTACTTTTTGTGTATTTTCATTTGGTAAATATTTATTGAATAAATTCATTTGATGAATTATTTATTTAGTAAATATTTATTGAATGACTGCTATTTGCTAAGCACTTGCATGTGTGTTTTCTTTCACTTACTCAACAAGTATTTGTGAGTTCCACATGGGTTAGCCCTTGGACACAGAGTGATGGGAAAGGTGGACATGGTCTCTACCTTTATGGAATTTCCAGTCTTTCTTCTTACCATAAGTCATAAATTACACTCTTTTTGAATATATTATTTTTGTCCCAATAACTCCCCTCTTAGAATCCCTTGTGTTCTGGTGCTTTACTTGCCTGGAAATAATTTTCTCATTTGACTACTCAGTAATCTTTTTGATTACTGAATGTTCACTTCTTATTTGGCTCAAACCTCTACTAAAATGATAACTGCTAGGGTAATTTGTTCAGAATTTTATCTGCAACTTCCTTATAAATTATAATTTGCTTTTTCATCAAAGCTCATAAAATACAGAGCCAAAGGGTCATTAGCTGCAAGGATGAAGTTTGTAGATAAGGAAAAGCTCTTTATGTTAACTGAATGTTTCCTGTTTTTCAGCACCCCCCTCTGCCTGCCAAATTTAGCCGACTGACACATTTTTTCACAACCGTTTTAGCTTATTTTTTGTTCCATGGTGCATAAAGTTTTACTAAAGTGAATAAAATATATTTCAATATCCAAATAATAAAATATTTCAATTTAAATATTTTTAGAGTATGTCGATTAGTCAAAAAAGTATCAGACATGTTTATTTCGTCTTTTCATAAAAGTATCAGAAGCTAAAATGGAAAAATAGCAGGAAAATCTCAGAAATTTTAAAGCATTAAGTTCTAAACCTCAAACGATGCAGTCACACACCCTTATGTCCATATATATATATATATACACACACACACACACACACACACATGTATATATATGTTTATAAAACATGCCGCAAAGCAGGACCCCAATGTTAAATGCCTACAAGGCCCGTAAAGGGCACGTGAATGAGTGGAACAGCCTAGGTGTCAGGACACTGCACACACCGTGAATGGGCAGGGGGCCGACTGCGCTTCTTGTGAAAGGGGCAGCCTGTTCTATCACTTCTGAAAGCCAGTCTCTGCTCAATGCCAGCTGATTATTACAATGTTAGAATATGAATCCGGTGTCATCAAATCTAATAATTCTTCAAGAAAAGCTGAAAATTCAGTTTTTTATGGCAAAATCTACAAATTTTTAAACATTACCAGCTAATTTTTCTAACTTTAAAAATTGTGCATACTAAAAACATCTGCAGATTTATACTTTTGACTGCTAGTTTGCAAAATTTGGAGTGAAATACACTGCTGTGACATGGATTAAGGGCTATCTTACATATTTTAAGAGACACAGGTAGTATCTTACCTTCTTTTCCTGATAAAGAAATATGTAGAAATAACTACTGATCCTTATATTGTTACAACCTATCAAGAATAACTGGAACGGTGGCACTTCCATGAAATGAGGCTATTCCTGTTTGCCAGAAAGCACATTAAAATATTTTGTAATCGTTGACTTAGTGAACTAGAAACAGCTGTGTTTGGTGAAATGTTTGTTAGAATCTATTTTTTTAATTTTTTTTTCATTTCTTTTTATTTTACTTTGCTTAGGTATCAAAGTTGGTATCAACTGAAAGAAGTTAAAATTATACTTGGTTGTATTATATGGTTTTGCTCTCCTTTTTCCAAAACTAAAACAAGCTAAAACACTCTCCAAACATCATAAAAACCAGATTACTTGGAAAACTGTGTTAGTTTCTAAATATTCCACCCTATTCTGAGGAAATTCCAAGATAATTTGTTATATAATTAATTGCCTTGGGTAGTTGCTATCCATCTGTTACCATTCAATTACAGTTTTTCAAGAAACTTATAAGGTGACTAATTGGTTTCTATTAGAACACAAACCAAAAGATTCTGAGGATCTAACTTTGGGTTTAAGCATAACATATCATAAGACCCATTTAGTTATAAAAACTCTATTATCTTGCCCTTTAAAGAGTTTTTTTTAGGATTCAAATATTCAGGTGTTGGAATTTATGCTTTATTGACGGATTTGAACATCTCTGATACCTAAATTTGACCTACCAATATACCGAAGTCATTAATACAGAGTAACTATGGGCTGAGCTATGCATCCTTGGAGGTAGAGCACATTGAGTTGAGGACTTTCCCTGGGTGACAAGCTGTCAGGAGAAAATGTTTGACAGTTTATCTATTCAAAGGCTCTTAATATTCCATTCCAACCTGTATGGGGAGTGTGTATTCCACATAAAATCAACCAATCCATAAATCTTCCACAATCAATACCAAGTTTATATCCTGTTATCTTTATACACACACGCCCACATGCACACGCGTGCACGCACGTGCGCGCACACACACACACACACACACACACACCCTTCAACCTGTTGGTGTTCCTTCTAGACTGACTTTTTCTGGAGTCTTTCAGTGACATCCTTGATCCTTTTGGCCCAATTCACATGTGTACGTGGAGAGAGAAAACCATACATTGAGATATCCTTCTGTGATATGCCCAACCTTTCATGCCACACCCCCAGTCTGCTAGATACTGATGGATTCTTGAGACATGTGTGAGCACCTGCTGTTTGCCATGTACTATGCTAGGTTCTTGAGACACCAGAATGACTGTCTTCAGAGAGCTTCCCATCTGGTGAACAGATATGTGAGCATGATTTCAGCTTAACGAGATAAGCACTCTAATTGAGGAATGTGTGCGATATAGTGACCTCATTCATTAAATATTTCTGAGCATCTTAGTGTCAAGCAGTTTTCTAGGTACTCAGGCTATTTCAAGTAAATAAAAGAGTCAAAGATACTCTGCCTTATCTGAAACATTTGTAGAACACATAGGAAAGCTTATACCAGGTTTTAAGGATTGACCTCTGTTTTCATGGTTAATAATTTTACTGAACAAAACTGAATGGCTTCTGCACACTAGAAATAAACAATCCAAAAAAGAAATCGCAAAAACAATTCCACTTACAATAGAATCAAAAAGAATAAAATACTTCAGAATAAATTGAACAAAAATTAAATGACTTGTCCAAATATGCTGCCAGGATGAAAAGCCCCCGTACCGGGGGATCAGCAAGAGTGGAACTCAAACATCCTCATATTCTGCTCCCAAGTTTCCATTTTATGGTATCAATGCGGAAGTGCAAGCTGCAGCTTTGGGTTTTTTTTCTTTTTCAAAGAACAGTTCTTCGCTTAGCAGTGAAAAGCTTCACTGTGCATCACAATCCGCCTGCTAGAAGGGGGAGTGGAGGGTGGCACTGCCGTGGCACACACACTGCTGGCACCCGGGCTTCCCAGATGCCTCTACGGTAAATGATCTGTTATTTATGGATACTGGGAAGAGCACTGTGGGCAAAAGCATCTTCAAAACAGGAATGTGGGCACCAGAGGTCCCAAGTTTCTTTGTTGCGGGAAGTGGCGATATCCTTTATCTGTAACCTCATAGCCCAGAGCTGGGGGCTGACAGCTGACAGCCAGCTGAGAGGGGCGGTGCTCTCAGCACAGAGAGGAGCCTGAAAGGTGGGCGCAGCAGCAGAGAGAGCACCCTGGCCCACGGACCCTGCCCGCTGCGCTCTGGGCTCACCCACGTTTACAGTGACAGCTTCTTAAGACAGGGGCAGGGCAGGGGCTGTGGTCTGTGATCTGCATAGTGAGATGAACAGTTGACCATCTTTATACATTTGTGACCCTTGTGTGAGAGATGCTCTATTCTCCAATGTCCCGGCTCCCTTTTGGATCTCTCCCTGGCTAAACCCACTCAAGGTCTGTAGAGGTGCCCTAGAGGTGGGAACGCTACATGTGAAGGACTGAAAGCTGACTGGTCGGAGTCAGCAGGCAACACAGTTCCTTCTGGGGCCCACGCCCCTCCTGCCCGCACCCCTACTCTCCTGGTTCCTGTTTTTGTGACTTCAGTCATTCGTGGTTTTAGCCTGGCTCTGTTTCCTGCCCCCACTATGTTCTGGCCCTTGTGTAAATGCCCCTCAGGACTCTGGCCCCGTTAGCTTCTGTACTCTTACCTATCAGCTCACCCTTTGAAGTTCAGAAAGAGGCCCCTGGGTTTTAATCTGGCTCGTCTCCCGCCTCCTGGGCTCACAGCCACTCCAACCTGCCATCATCTTTTCCCAGATCTTTGGAAGTAGGGGGAAATCATTTAAACAAAGGATAAATGATTGTTAAAATTCCAAGCAATCCTCGTTTCACTGGGACAAATGTGAGTGTTTTAAAGGAATGCCACTCATTAGCATGTATGTGCTCAGGCATGCTTTTTATTTATTTGGCTGTACATGTTATCTTAAAATTATTGTCACTTAATTTTGAAGTCCTACATAGAGTTAAGCCACCTGCATTACTCACCCACCATGTCCACTGCATTTGCGACCTTAACTCTGGGAGGTCCTGTTTGCCACTTGTAGCCTCCCCCTCGCATTCCTGTGGTCGGCCACCAAAGGAGGAACAAGACAGCTGTGGGAAACCGTCCCAGATCTCCCTGCCTATCCTGTGAGCCTTGCCAGCCACACAGAAGAGAGAAGGGGAGCTGTGGGGCGAGGCAGTCAGTTTTGATTGGCACATTCCCTGCTCTTTCAAGTCTTGTGTTCAGGCCAGGTTACCTTGCTCTTCTCCTCCTTTTACACCTGCCTTCTCTGACGGGTCAGTTGGAATGGAGGTGAGTGAATGAACAAGAGTTCTTCCAGCTACATTACTGGTTTTGAGATAAGCTTAAGTCAACACAGTTTAAGGAACATTGCTGAGTACTTATAAGATACCAAGCTACGGGCTGGGACTCAGAGATGAATACAGTAGGATTCCTATCACCAAGGACTACACAGCCCAATGGAGGAGACATATTAGTGTAGTATAATAATAGAGGTAATAGTGTACAATGTGTACAGTAACAGGTGCATCTAAAAATACAGAAGCAATAGAGAGAAAGAATTAATTCTGCCTGGAGATGTCAGGCAGCCACAGATGCTGACCACTGAGATGTTTTAAGGAAGAATAAGAATTCTCCAAGTGGACAGGAGAGAGAAATTGAAGCTAGGGCAATATAATGTGCAAAGACATGGTATGGAACTGTGTTAGTTTTCTATTGCTCTCATAGCAAATTACCGCAAACTTGGTGGCTTAAACACAAATTTATTATATTATAATTCTGTAGGTGAGGCGTCCAATATGAGTCTCAGTGGGCTAAAATCAAGGTGTTGACAGGACTGCATTCTTTTCTGGGGGCTTTAGAGGAGCATCTGGTTCTTCTCCTGTTCCAGCTTCTAGAGGCTGCCCTTATTTCTTGTCTTGAGATCCCCTTCCTCTGGCAGGTCAAGTCCTTCTCACACTTCCAATCTTTCCTTCTTCTTCCATTTCATACCTCTGACTCAGCTAAGAAAGATTCTCTGCTTTAAAGGACTCACGTGATTAGACTGCACCCAGCCAGATAATCCACCATAATCTCATCTTAAAGTCCATATCTGCAAAGTCCCTTTTGCCATATAAAGTAACAAGTCTACACACGATAGGGATTAGAATGTGGACATCTAGGGATGGGGGAATCATTCTTCCTACCACAGCACGTGGCCTAGAACTGAAATGGTCACAATAGGTTTAGAAAGAGAGGAGACAGGTTTGGAGAGGGTGGCAGCTGCCGGATCTTGAAGGCCCTGGTAAACCATGTAGAGGGACCAAGACTTAATCCTGAAGGTGACAGGATCCTCTGAAGGGTTTTAAGCAAGGCGAAAATTGTGTTTTAGATAAAGCACTCTGCTGGCAGCGTGAAGGACAGATTCAAGGGGACACAACTTGAAGTAAGGAAAGTGCTTTGTTATCTACTGCCACCTTCTCAATAAGAAGTGATGAAGACTTGTGTATAGCACTATATAGATTCTGTTTATTCTAAGAAACTCTCTGATAATATCTAGTTCAACAGAATCTATGGATGAAATGCCCCATATCAAAGTTCTCTCCAAAAAAATGATCACAATACATGAACATTGATATTGTATCATTTATGTAAACCATTTCATGTGTTCCAGGTGTTAGATGAAGATGTTTATTGTTCTCTAACCCTAATTCCCATAGTCTTGAATGGCCCTTGCCGAAATAAAGTCCTAGCTTGTCCAATAACAGTAGCCTGCAGGCCCCTCTGTTCAGGAGTCATCAGCATGTAGGTAGGTTCAGACTGTGAGTAGGAGGTAGTTCAGATGAGGGACAGCGAATAATTTTAAAAAAGAAAAAAGGTAATGACAAAATCATGGGCAACACCAACTTTTAAAGGAGGACCAGAGAAGAAAACAGAAGAGTAAGGAGAGAACCCTGAGACCCTATGTCACAGGAACCAGAGGAGGAGAGAGTTCAAGGAACAATGAACTGTAATAAGTCAATAGTAATAAATGTCATAAAATTATCAAGTATGATAAGGACAGAGAAATGTTTGAATTTAATAATTAAGAGGTCACTGGGGCTCCACTTCTAATCAAGATGGAATAACATAAACTAGATTTACTCTCCTACCTGAAACAACTAAAAAATGGACCAAATCAGGTGAAACAATGGTTTTCAGACTTTGGACAACAGCACAGGACAGTGATCCCTAGGAATAGGGAAATAAAAGAGTTGAGAACTGCAACTGCCCCGTTTTACTACTTAGCGAGTGTTTCCAAATGATAGCATAGAGAGGGGATTCCAAACAGAGCCAGGTGGTCTTGCTGATTTGAGGAGACAGAGTTTAGGGTTCAGGGAGGCCAAGTTGACTAAAATATACAGGTGAGGCAATGGAAGAGTTTCAAAGAGAGAGAGAGAGAGAGAGCTCCAAAAATCTGCCGAGGGAAACTGATCAGTGCATGCGTGTGAGGACACCACTGAGGCTGGGAAAGAAATCCCAGAGAGGAGGGAATGGAACAATACTTGGAGGTCATGCAGAGCCAAGAAGAGTTCATGTTAGGAGGTTAAAAAGACCTGTTGACACAGAAGGGTACTGACTCAGTAGTGGGACCAAATTAGCCCAGAAAAAGGATTATTCTGGACTTCCTTAACAAAGTTTAAAAGCAAGGCTTGAAAGGATCAAACCGTTTCCAAGAAACTTAACTGTGACTCACAAAGCCCCCAAGTATTTAAAGGAATACTCCTCCCCAAAAAAGAAAGAAAAATCCATTTCACAATAGTGTAAAACTCACAGTGTCTGGCATCCAATCAAAACTTAGTAGGCGGGCTTCCCTGGTGGTGCAGTGGTTGAGAGTCCACCTGCCAATGCAGGGGACACGGGTTCGTGCCCCGGTCCGGGAAGATCCCACATGCCGCAGAGCGGCTGGGCCCGTGAGCCATGGCCGCTGAGCCTGCGCGTCCGGAGCCTGTGCTCCGCCACGGGAGAGGCCACAACAGTGAGAGGCCCACGTACTGCCAAAAAAAAAAAATTAGTAGGCATGCAAAGAAGCAGGAAAATCTGACCTATAATGAGAAGAATCAATCAATGGAGTAGACACAAAAATAGAACTAGTAGACAAGGACATTAAAACAGCTATTATATATATTTTGAATGTAGGGGGAAAGGTAGAGGAAAACATGCGCATAATGAGAGAAGTGGAAGTTATAAAAAGACCCAAATCAAACTTCTAAAGATGAATAATACAACATTTGAGATGAAAAGTTCACCACATGAGATTAAGAGCAGATTAGACACTAAAGATAAAGAGGTTAGTGAGCTTTAAGATATAGCAAGAGAAACTATCCAAAATGAAACAAAGAAAAAAGACTGGAAGATAAAAATGAACAGAACATCAGTGATCTGTGGACATCAAGCGGCCAAACAAATGATTAATTAGAGTCACAGAAGAAGTAGACAAGGGGACAGAAAAAAATGTTTGAAGAAATAACACTTGAAATTTTTCCAAATTTGAGGAAAACTATAAACCCACAGATTGAAAACTTTGAACAAATCTCAAGCCAAAGAAAACCACACCAGGACATATCCTAAACAAATTATTGAAAAACGGTGATCATGAGAAAAATATCAAAATCAGCCAGAGAAATGAGGATGTCATTTGTCCGTTTACCAGTCTGGTGATGGAGTGGGAGCCTGGTCACTATGGATTGGTGAGTGACTGGAAGGTAAGGGAGTGGAGATAAAGGGCAGAGACAACTCTTTTGAGAAAAACTGAAACGAAAGAGAAGGAGAGAAAGAAAGGGGCAATTACATGGGAGCATAGCATCCAAGGGGTGTTTGGTTTTGTTTGTTTGTTTTTAATGAGATAGACTTGAGCAAATTTACAGGTTGAGGATAATGCTAATGCTAATAACTAACATTGATTAAGCCCTTATTTGTGTACTAGAGACTATACTCAATACCTTACATATATTGATTCATTTGGTCTTCACTAGAGTCTTATGGGGGCTATTTTTGTCTCTCTTTTATAACTGAAGAAACCTGAGGTACAGATTGATTAAATATTACTCCTAATTACAGAGTTAAAAAGTAGCAGAGCTGGAATTCAAACCAAAGTCCACTTGTAATGTACTTGACTTCTATGTGTTGAGCCAGCAAAGTAGGGCAAGTAGAGGTTATAAAGGAGAGAAGGTATAACCGATGCCTGGGAAGAAGTAGGAGAGTATATATTTGAGAGTCCAGGTGGATGGGTTGGACTTGACAGGAGGAAAGGAAGATTTCATTTTTGAGATTTGGAGAAAGAAGTTAAGAGTGGGTGTAGGTGTAAGATAAATGGATTCGTTGATGAGTTTAGGTGGCCTAATTTTGTTTGGTAAATGAGTTAGGTGTACAGAAAAGCTAAAACGATATAACAACTAAGGGGAAAAGTCAAACAAAAAGAGTGATGAATCATTGTTGAGAGTTCAATTGCGTTTGAGCGACGTCAAATGGCTATGTTGTTTATTCCTAGCAGTGAAAGGGAGAGGGGGAGAGGGAGATAAGGATGGTAAGGATTTGCCCACCTCCCACAGCATGGCAGCTGTTTCTCAGGATGAGGCCCCCCGTAGGTAACGTCAAAGAGGCAACAGGAATAGAGTAGGTTAATAACGACGGTCACCTTGGTTGCCCTGCAAACACCCACACAAACACCTAACTGTTTCCTCATGCTGACCTCCTTCCAGATAAGTTCACTTGGTAAAAGCTCTTACTGAGCTATTACTTTCCTTGGAATGTCCTAAAATTTCAATTTTCAAAATTTTTTCCATATTATTACATGTCATCTATGAATCATGAACTCTTGTTAAACTTTGAGCTCTAGAGTAAATGTTTCCTTCCATTCTCAGTTACGAACAAGGCAATTCAGTAATACAAGTATCTATTGTGAAATCATATTTATGAACTTATGACATTATATCTAACCTTTTGTTGTGTATACTCTTTGACAACTTAAGCTCGGGCTTTATGCTCTATTTCTTAGATTCTGCATTTTTAAAACGTGACAAACTTGGTTTCTGTACCCGGTTGTATCATGCAGTGTGAAAATGCAACTATCTTTTCCACGTTTATGTTTATGAGCAAAGCATTTCATCTACTAGAATTGAATCTTTTTCTTTTTAAGAGATTTGTTTTTAGTAGAGTAGACCAAATAAAGATAGGTTATCAGTCCTCTTTCCGAACATCTATGACTTCACCTTTTCCAAGTTATGTAAAAACTACAAAGGCATATCAGATGTTTTGCCCTGTCAGCTTTCTTCCAGATTCTGGGGTACCAAAGGCAATCTGGCTGGTGGAGTGATGGAAATAGCAAATAGGAAAGGAAATCTCTCCAACTTCCTGCTTTTTCTGTGGTCATAAAACCTGCCAACAGGCATCCTTGGCCCACCTGCCATCAAGCTTGGAACTACTGCTGTTTCAGATGAGATTCAAGTTAGGGAAAATACAGCTGAGTTTTCAAAAAGTCTGAGCTAGAATTTGGCTGTATCTGCCACTAGGATCTGATCGCAGTACTCTGCAGTTTGAAATTCTGCTCTGAATTCCTATTGCTTACAGCAAGAGTTTTCAAGCATATTTTAACAGCCTTGTATTATTAAAAGTACTATGTATACATTGGAGAAAATTAGGAAATACAGATAAGCAAAAATAAAAATATAAAAACCATACATTCTTGCTACCCAAAGGACATCATTTTAAAAATCTTAGTTCTTATCCGAGATCAGTACTTTATTGATAGTCTCTATTCGATGAATTGTCATCATAATCACTTCTAATTCTTTAAATGTGGTTTCCTTTCATTCTTTCAACATATTTATAATAGCTGCTTTGGAGTTTTTGTTAAGTCCAACGTCTACACACCCAAAGCAGTTTCCAACCTTTTTTCCTTGCATGTCTCATGACCTTTTGTTGAAAATTGGACATTTTGGATAACGCTGGAGCAACTTCGGATTCTGATCCTCCCCAGGCTTCTTCCTGTTGCTGTTTTGTCTTTGTTATTGTTGTTCAAACGTTTATTTGTTTAGTGACTTGGCTGAACTAATTCTGAAGTGTATCCTCCGTAGTGTGCAGCCTCTGTTGTCTCTGTGTAATCTTTCCTTGTTTTTATTAAGTTTGGCTTCTTGGGTGCCGTGCTCCATAGCTTGGTCAGTCATTGATTAGTCAGAGATTGTATTTAAGCCTCCCGAGCCAGTAAAGGTTTCATCCTTTTCCACTGAGTCTGTATGTGGCTTGGGGACCACTTTCAAGGTTCAGGGCGTTTAGACATCTGCCCCACCTTTAGCTCAGCGACTGATAGCTTGGAAGTACCCTCTCTGGTCATGCCCGAGAGGTCACAGCCTTGAGCTTTTCCACAGCCTTCTCGACCACCAGTACTGATTGTGATATTAGCAGGGTCCTCTTTGACTGTCTCTGGCCACGATTTCTCTGTTAAACTTCTGCTGATCTGCCTCCACCGGTATCACCAAGCTATGAGCTTCCTCTTACTGTTCATTCCTGTGATAGCTATTGTTTTTGACAATGCTCTGGGGCATGAATAGTCTACACTGTTCCAAGTAAAGTGAGCATTCTCAGGCAGGACTTGATCAGCAGAAGCTGGGGTGCTAGGGGACTCTGATCTTCCTAGGTTGCCACGCCTGCCCAGAGACTCCTTGGAAAGCAGGAGCTTGGGGAGTGGGGAGTGGGCACTACTGAACGGCTGCAGCCGCCCCCCGGTGAAGTTCTTTCACAAACGGAGCTGGGCAGGAGGGGAGGTGGAGTGCAGCAGTTTTCTGGGGCTGCCCCACCCGCCTGAATGCATCTTCAGGAATAGGAAGTTGGGGGCGGTGGGCTCTTCATTGGCCACCAACCCTGCCCGGAATAGTTCTTACACAACTGGGAGCTAAGGGTGATGGATGCAGCTCATGGTGCAAATGCCACAGTCTCCCACGCTTCTTAGTGAGTTTCAGTAGATTTTGTTAAATAAATGCCTCTCAATTTCTTGCACACCCTTAGGTCAATTTCCAGACACCGTAAATGGTTGTCTTAGAT
This sequence comes from Delphinapterus leucas, assembly GCF_059928025.1. Classification (NCBI taxonomy): domain Eukaryota; kingdom Metazoa; phylum Chordata; class Mammalia; order Artiodactyla; family Monodontidae; genus Delphinapterus; species Delphinapterus leucas. The sequence continues at coordinate 85,600,079 of NC_143137.1, read as the reverse complement.
AATTTTGACCAGTTTAATCAATGTTTCTTTGAGAGAGAGGATTCATCGAGCTCTTCACACTACCATTCTGGAAGTTCCACCCCCTGGAAAGGGTCTATAATTTATAATTGTTCTTATTTGCTTTAACTTACAATCTAAAGAAAATAATTGCAAAATACCAAATATACTTTTTTATGAATAATAAAACTACTGAGAGTAGTTTTAAGCATTCCGTAATTTCTTTTGTGTCTCTCTCCTTGAACTGTGGGCTACTGTAGGGAGGCCCTATGTCAATTCACTTGTTTCCATTGTGCAGGGCAGTTGGTGGAAGGTAATGGTCTCTTCAGCCTTAAAACAAAATACTATATGTGTTTCTAAACATGTGATTCCATAATTACCTTACCCAATGGCTGACCTCCAGTGGCTATCTTACTAGGCTAGCTTGTTGGCTAGTTACAAGGCTGGCTCCCATGTGGCCTTCGTAGTACACACATACTCATATAAGCCCACACTCACACACACAACCTTTTCCCAGTTACTTTTCTCCTTTAAGAGTGTCCATATGCAAAGATTTTTTTTTTTAACCAGTTAGACTTTAAAGGTACAGTGCCTATGTCCTATACCCTTTTTAGGAGCCAATGACAATGTTTGTGATACAAAATAAATTATGTATTGGCTCAAAATCCAGAAAGAAAACCGCAGAACCAAAATAAATGTGTTTAATTAAATATCTATAAAATCTAACATTAGGTCAACCCACCAACAGCAACTTAACACTTAAGAAGTTACACATGGGGGGTTCCCTGGTGGCGCAGTGATTAAGAATCCGCCTGCCAATGCAGGGGACACAGGTTCGAGCCCTGGTGTGGGAAGATCCCACATGCCGCGGAGCAACTAAGCGTGTGCGCCACAACTACTGAGCCTGCGCTCTAGAGCCCGTGAGCCACAACTACTGAAGCCCACGCACCTAGAGCCTGTGCTCCACAACAAGAGAAGCCACCTCAATGAGAAGCCCATGCACCACAACAGAGTAGCCCCCGCTTGCCACAACTAGAGAAAGCCCACGCGCAGCAACGAAGAGACCCAACACAGCCAAAAAAAATAACAAATTAAATTAAATTAAAAACAAGAAGTTACACATAAATTATATAGTGAGAAGTGGAACCTCCTCAAAGGTTTTAAATATCCTGTTCCCCATATTTCACTCATACATAAATAAGAGGGTTGTGGGGACTGGAACCCAGGCCTGGCACCAGCTTGTAGGGCCCTCGTGAAAGATCCCAGATACTTTCACAAAGAGATGGTTGCATAGTGCATTTACCAGTGTTTTCCTACCCTGATTCTGGTACAGAAACCATGAAACCCCACTCTGTAGACTCAGGCACTTGCATGTTCTCGGTTCCATTCAATTCATTTGTTCACTCAGCACGTATATGCCAAACACCTACACTGCGCCTGGGGTTCTCCTGGCTGAGGATACAGTGAAGAACAGGGTAACCCAGGCCCTTTCCTCACCGGGCTTTACACCAACTGAGGAATAACATTCTTTTGATCATAATAAATAAATGTACTATTACAGCTGGTAATATGTTACGTTACGAAGTACACAGTTGTCTGGGGGGTGCGGTGTATGTGGGTATCCGTCTTAGATATAGACTTCAGAGAAGGCCTTTTTATGGACTTTTAAGCTTTTCAAGGCCTTTTTATGGATATTGAAGCTGAGGTACGAAGCAAGAGTTGGAGTGAAGGAGGGTGGGAACGAGGAATGGCCAATGCAGAGGCCTGAGGAAGGAAAGGGGTTCATGCATTTATGGAAACAGAAGGCGGCCGGTGTGGCTGCAGCAGTAGGAGCTGGAAGACGGTGCTGTGAAAAGGGGCTGATGGGAGGGAAGCAGCGTCAGACAGGACCTCAGGGGTTGTACCAAGGGTCTTGAATTCTATTCCACTTGAAAAGTTTTGAGCACCAAGCATAACAAGAGCATGTTTGATTTTTTAAAATGATCTCCATGGGAAGTAGATAGATAGGGGCCCTGAGTGGAAACACAGATGGGGAGGGGGCGGTTGGAGTTTCGCTGTAGTCCGGCTGAGAGATGGTGTGACCGAGACTGGCGGGATAGGGAAGGGAGAGGAAAGTGGATGGACTCAAGAAATATTCTGAGCTAAGAACAACAGGGCATTGAGAAACCCAAATCTTATCTTTAGTTCTATTTTTTGTTGCCATGTCACCAGCAGTCCAGTTAAGTCCAACCTAATGCAAATGCTCATTGCATTATGGTAACACTAGTGTTTGATGTTGTGTTATGATGTTTGTTAGCTACTTATCACCTAACTCAGAGAGTAAATCAAAAGTTCTTTTGCCAGAAATGAAAAAGGAATAAATACAATCACTTTGTGTACCAGATAAATTTTCATGTTTCTTTGACAGCAGAGGCAGAGGCATCGTGGTACAGAGGAATGATCATGGATTTTTGGAGCTGGACCACTTGGGTTTAAATCCTGACTCTGCCTTTAACTAGCTCTATAACTTTAAACAAATTACTTAACCTTTCTAAACTTTAGTTTGAAATGGAGATAATTCCTGTTCACAAAACATTTTCAGGAATAAAATAACTGATGTACAACAGTTGCTCATAAAAGATGCTCAATAATTATTAGTTCTCTCAACTTACAAATAGCCATCCTAGTAATCTATACTCTGTAGGTTGTTTGCTAAACCTAGAAATATGGTTGTTTTAGAATTGAAAGAATTTCACTCAATTTCTTCCCTCGATTTACAGATGAAGAAATCACAGCCTTCATCTAGAGAGGTAAAAGAACTCAGAGGTAAAAGAACTCGCCCAAGAACTCAGAGCAGAACAGAACTAGAACCATTTTCTCTGAACACCTACCATCTTTCTAATAAGCCTTATTGCCTCATATGTTTCCTAATGTTTAACTGAAAGATTTTATGGTACATCCATATACCCATTTTATCTCTGCTTAAAGCATAAAGGGGGTGATGGCTAATAGTGGTCTTGTATTCCTGTGTTCTCTTTGCTAGTTACATGCTATGGGGAAACTTCCTGCAACCAGGATGGCAGAGTTAAAAGCCAAGTACACCTTGCTGCATGATACCGTGATAAGGTATGCTACTTACCGGCGTGAAGACACCTTTACTCACATCTCTACTTCTTACTTGTAGTGGGACCTGTCTTATTTTTCATTTTCCCAAAAGCAGACTCTGAGACAAAGATTTGAGTTCAAGCGTTTTAAGAAGTGTACCAGAAATTATTGTGAGACAGTGGGGAAGTGAGATGGGGAAGGGTGTTATCCAGCTGGGGGTGTGTTAATCTTCAGGTTAACATTGCAGGCAACTGGGGCTCAGTCTCACTGAGGACTCTCTGAGTGACTGTAGAACACGCCTCAGAGCTCTCCCACTGAAGGGTAAGGACGCTGGCATATTTGTTCACTAATTTCCATCCTTCGTTGATCAAAGATTGCTTCTAGGTAGGTGAGCTCCTGGCACTTCTAGCTTACCCTGTGAGAAGTCAAGAAGTTCCATTGGCCAGAGAAAGCTCTCAGGCAGAGGCATACAGATGCTGTTGCTATATATGATAACTGTCCATCAAAGCTACAGGTGACCCCTAGAGTGTGCCAAGGGGACTTCGGTGAGGCACTGACATTCTCTGCTACGGCACACTCCTGTAAGATTCTCTCCTCCCCACCTTTCTTCATCACTCAGAGGTGTAGGTTCTGTGACAAGCCCAGCCTACATCTGCTGAGATTCCTGTCTTTACTTCTCACCTGCTCCTCCTATCCCTGGCTACTCGCCTTAGCCCAGTCCTAATTAGCAGAGGTCAGAAGACTAGGTTTCAACAGAATAATTCAACAAGGTTTCCCAAGCATCTGCCATCAGCCACTGGGAATCAAGGGGGGAGGAGCGTGAGAAAGAAGGGGAAATCCTGTTCCGCTGCTACTCCCAAGCCTCCTTCTTCCTTTTCCCCGCCTTCTGCCTCATAGCTTTGCATGACATCTTCATTAAAATCCAAGAAGAGACACAGTGAATGGAAACTCCATCCTGTGATTCCCCAGCCATCCTCTCCCCCCATCTCCAACCATTACTCCTACTTCTTTTCTTGCTCATGCATTCGGCTATGCTGAGGATGGGAGCCTGAGGGAGGAGTGAAGGAGAAGAGCAGAACTGCATCCCTACGTTCCCTTCACTTTGACTCCACCCCATACGCACTCAGCTCCATCTCCGTTCCTAACCAACCTCCAGTGTCAGAGAGACATGCAGGACCAAGGCTATGACGTTACTTCTTTCTCCTTCCAGGCTGTGTTGCAAAACCATTACTTCCCTTCTGCTACCACATTTTACCCCCTCCTGACTCCTTAGTTCCCTCTTTTGTGATTACAACCAACACCCACTCTCCCACCCCACTGCCTGGTGGGTGGGAGAGGCATGAAGATATAGACTCTTTACTCTTGCTGCCGGGGCTGTAGCAGGACAGATATAGGCCAGAAATGCTGGACTGAAATTGAATGAGTCTTCCATAGAAACCACATTATAAGTGTTGTTAAATTCTCTTCTGCTGACACTATATTTCAAGTCCATGTATGTAAGTTACCACTTGCCTTCTGGCTGGAACCCTAACCACCTTGTTCACCCACTTTCTGAGGGAAAACAGGCACTATGGCCCAAGCCAATACCTTACAATTCCATAGTTGAAGACTCATGTTAAGGACATCAGGTAACTTCAGATTTACAAAGTATATACAAGGAAATTGAACTGTAAGAAATAACTCCAGCTTTCATGAACGGAAATTGTATCTATTATCTTTATAGCTGTTGTTGCTATTTGGTACCTAACATAGCGCCTGGAGCATAGGGTGTCCCAATAAATGTTCTGCTGTTGAGCAAATGACATGCTGAAGCCTGAGAAAATGGGTGGGGCTGGTAACCTCAGTTGAGACAGGCTTGATTAAGTTATTGGGCATCTCTGCAAAGGAGCAGAAACCTGAAGATTTCTCCCAGTGAGGAAAGTTGTTGGGGAGTACACACACACACACACACAGAGAGCTGCCTTTAAAACAGGAACTGGCAGGGTCTTGCTTCCGAACAGGAGAGATGGCCAATGTGAGGAAGTTGGGTTTCTGAGAAAGATAAATCAAGTCTGCCGGTAAGGCTGGAGCTGATGTTAGCGTATGATGCAGCACAGGTGAATGATTTCTAGAAGGTTCCTGGAGCTTCCATTAAGTCCAGTTTCTATGTTCATTCAGTTCTGCCTCTAGCCAGATGCTTAACCCTTTTCCCAAGATAAAGCCAAAGCCATAGAATATAACTGGAGTTGTAGGAATCGCCCTCTGCTGTGACATTCACGTCCAGCTGTAGCCAGGCACTGATGTTATGATCAGAAATCTGTAAATTAATTTAAGTCCATAATTTTACAGGAGGATTTTTCTTCCTAGTTTCCTAGCAAAGTGTCATTAGAAAATTTACTGTCTTTTCTTATCACTAAGGAAGAAAAGGTTTTCCTTCAATCAGGTCATGAGAGTCCAAGAATTCAAGAAAGCCAGGGTTGCTGGGGCACCTGGAGGGAGGACCCGCTCTTTTCATTATTATTCTTCCCACCCTTGGAAGGTCATGATCATTCTTTAATGTCAAGTGCAAACATCACATTCCCATCCATCTAAGCCTTTCTCTGTCATCTCCCACCTTCTTGATCAAGACACTAGAGGTAGCACTTGTCAGCTGGTATTCCCTCTGCCTATTCACATCTGCTCCCCTCTGCTAGACTGTGAGCTCCATTTGTCTCTAGTACCTAGTGCAAGACTTGTTACAAAAATGCCACTGAACTGAATTGAACCTAGGAATGGAAGGAACTGGGGCAGCAGTGTGGACATACTCCCTCCACTCCTCACTAGAACCCTCCCCACAAGAGTTACTAAAGGTACTGAAGGTGTACACTTCTCATTATGCAAATCTCTGTTTTTATGGGACCCAGCATGCAAGAGTCAGAGGTCCAACTGCTACAGGAGGCCAAACATTTCACTGAGCAAATACAACAGCAGGAGTTTCACCTGAAGCAGGCTGATAATTTTCCACAGGCATTCACCACCGAGGTCTCCAAAATGAGAGAACAACTTCTCAAGTATCAAAATGAATACAGTGCAGTGGAGGAAAGAGAGTTCCATAATCAGTACAGGTTGAATAGGTAAGTACATGATTCTCTCAAGCTCGCTGAAGACAGATACAAGCAGAGCTGTTTCCACATAAACGAAATGAGAAAAATTAGACTAACTGAAGAAGGAATTTTAGGTAGAGTATGAGAGAGCAGTGTTAAGAGGACGACAAGCCTAGCTCTTTCCTTGATTCCCTAGAACAGGCAGTCCCTGAAAAAGAAGGTTACACAACTTGCAGTAAGAAGCTCAGGTGACAGGGAGATGCTCTCAGGAAGAGGAGATCCCTGTAGTGGTTTCCGTGTGTCAGGAAAGCCATACCCATCAGGAGTTGCAACCAAAGAACATACTCCGTAGAACCAGGACTTGGCTCACACTCTCCGCCTTTCCAGCCCTGGTGGTGGCCCCTTATCCTCTTGCGATATCAGATCCTATGTCTGCATGGCCGGTACCCCACAAGCACTTGCCAAACAAGCTGTATGTGAATGGAGGGTCACATCTGTTTCACTTGATTCTTCTAATATAGGAATGGGGACCACATAGTCAACCCTATTCTCCTATTACCAGACTATTCCTTAGGATCAAGGAAGAAAGTGATACCCTTTTGGAAGACACATTCACTTATCCAAATCTGGAGGATGTCATTCAGTGAACTACAGCAGAAATGTATTGCTAGAAGGGATAAATGTTAGTTCTAAAATCTCCTCTAACATTCCTCCTGTGAAGAGCAAGTCAGTGAAAGAGTTTGTTCAGCAAATCACACTATTTAGATTGAATTTCAAAACAACTGCAAAATCCAGGTTTTGTGCTCTGTGCTGTGCCTGGGTACCGGAGAGAAAGCCAAACCACCTCTCCTAGAATTTGTTACCATTTAAGGTGACAGAACTTTCTCTGGCTATTTTTAAGAGTAGGTAGAGTTCCCTCAGAGTGAATGTAACTCAGTCCTGCCAAGAGATAAGCGAATGACTTCGGTGACCTTTGGAGGACTTTGCCCACCCTGGTTTTGAATCCTCTCTTTGGGGCCTATTATTTCAGCTGGGGGAAGAAGAAGACTGGCTTAATCAGGAGAATTATATTCAGGGGGAAAGAAATCTGAGTTCTTCTTTGTCTTTCAGCCTAAACTTGTTTCAGGCTCACCAGTGAGATCTGTAAAAAGAGAGCCTAACTATTTCTGTGCTCTGTAAGCACTCTTTCAGTTGAGAAAATAATGAAATTAAAACAATTGGTGGCTGTTCATTAGTATTGAAAATATGAATGCTTGACATTTCCACAAAAGGGTAAGAGGACCATAAGTCAGTTGATATTTAAGTTGTTTAAAATTTCCAACTATTCCTGCCAAGGGGAGAAAAAAAAAAAAAAAAAAAAGACCAGAACTCTTGCCTTTTAGGTATAGACAGGCAAATTGTTCACTGAGTTGCTTGGGATGGGGCTGGAGGTGGAGGACTGTACATAGTGACCTACAGTAAACAAGGACATTCAAAATTAACATTTGCAGAAATGTTTAGTGTGTGTTCATGTTGGATTTGTTAACATGTTATACTGTAGCTTAAGCAAATTCCCTTGCATTCTCAAATACTAGCAGCTCAAGAATTAACAAACTTATTTTCATAAAAATAATGGTGATAGCAAAAGAAATACCAGGAAAGAATTATAGGCTGTATACTTCATTGGCTTAACATTACATGGTATGGAAACAAATTCACTCAACACTCCCTCCCCAGGAAAAAAGTAGATATTTCCATCCCCACATAAAAATAAAGAAACTAAGCCAGCGAGGGGGAAAAAAAAAGAAAAAACACTATTCATCCAAATATTCAGATGATATTTTTCAAATCAGCACAACAAAATCTCATTTTATTCAGAGCCTGAATAGCAGAAGCCCAAATAACTAGCACTCCCCCACCCCAGCATCTTTTGGAACTTCTGACTCACTGGCAGCTACTAAGAACAATATGCTGTTCACATATGTTAGAGAAAAGATATTCCTCTATAATTTGATTTTCTTATGTTTTCACATAATATAAACTCCTATTAAATGCTAATGGTGAGCATAATTACACGACTGGTTAATAATTAAATCTGTTACAACAGTTCCTGGTTTGGGATTAATATTCATAGATGATCTCTTGATAAATATGCAGTTCAGGAAAGAATATGTAACCTACTTAAATAAATTAAGTAAATACATTACAAATAAGTAATGAAGTGATTAAATAAATACTGTCGAGAACTTATTTTAGAAACAAAGTAGAATTCATTATCTTTCCAAAAACTTCCCCTGAAAAGACTTTTTAGTATTCTTTTCAAGGTTTTCCTTGCCTTCACTTTGTTACGTTTTGGGGGGCTTCTCTACTTACTAGTTAAGTCCTGAGATTTGGACGGCAAATCAATTGTGTCTCTCATGCTAAATCTGATATATTCTGACAAGTCTCCATCAGCTGGGGAAACAGGGCCGTGGTCGGTCAGTGCTGTCTGTCATGGGTGTGGATGTGGAGAGGGGGACACGCGTGCTGCACGTGTGAAGGACTATCACAGTGTGACCGTGGCCTTGGTAACTATTTCCTCTGCCATAGCTGCTTCCCTGTTGGTGCTCACCCAGGGGTTTAGCAGTCATTTTCCATTCTTAGTCCAACAGTAACAGCACAATTGGAACCAAGAAACAAACAGATCTGGTAAGAAAGGAACAGAGGGATTATTTTAGTGATGTCTCTGGAATTCCAGAAAGTTAGAATATGACAGAGGGCCATACAGTGCATCAGGATTAGTAGTAAGGAAAAACTCACAGCTGGAGCAGATTTTACCTTCTAAACATTAAAAACAAAAAAACCAAACCTTTCCTGCTCCCCCTGTGCCAACCAAGAACAGAGCGAGCTTACAACAGGTTTTGCAGCGTATAGTCCTCATAACTGAGAGAGAAACACCCGAGATACACGTTTACAAGGCAGATCCAACCCTACAACTAACGATTCCACTTTCTATCCGGGCCTCCCCACTCAAGGCAAGGTTTGAATTGCTTACAGACTTCCTGTGTGATTCTGAGTTGTGTCAGAGATTGAGAACTGTGGGTCCACAGAGCGGTCCTCAGCACTGACTACTCTAAGAATCACCTGAGGCTTCTCTCAGTGGCCACTCAGTCTGTGCTCCAGCACCTCCAGCGATGGGGGCTCACAGCCTCCCACAGCAGCCCAGCCAAGCCCAGCCCAGCCCAGCCCAGCTTCGGGCAGCCTGACTCTTAGATGGCTTTCGCTTGTATTGGTTCAGAAATCTCCCTTCTTATAACTTCCACCCATTCAGGCTGGTTCTACTCCTGATGTGGATGATGCCTCTCTGCGCTTGGCAGCACACAGGGTTTCCAGCAGTCCCACTTCACCCACAAGTCCTTAAAATCAAAACCCTTTGATGACATGGTTTCAGTTCGGACTCTTGCTGTAGAAAAGTAATGAATCCTGAGGAGCTCTGACACTGAACCACCCCTTAGTCAGAAAAGCTGAAAATGTCAGATGTAGATTTTAATGTCAGTTTGAAAGTTTACAGGTTTATGTATATCAAGAGGCACAAGTATAATAACGTTTTTTCATTCCAGTAATGCCACGCAAAAATGAGAACCCAAAACAAGAAAACAGACAATGCATAAAGATGTTTATTACATTATTATTTATAAAAGCAAAAAATCTAAAGCAATCTAACTTCTAAAAAATAGTGGAATATTTCAATAGCAATGTATTCCAGAGGGAGCTTGATACTGAAAAGCACCCTGGAGTCAGATAGAGCTAGGTTTGATAGTCACTTCAGCCTTGACCGGTGAATTTGGAAGAGGTGCCTAACTCCTCAGTTTCTTCATTTGTACATTGAAGGTAACAATAGCCACTTAGAAAGGATCTGCAGTTTAGAACTGATGTTTGTGAAGACCGTGGCATACAGTAGGTTCAGTATATATTAGATAATATCAATATTAAGGATTATTTTATTATGGTACATCCACCCACTAGAAAACCTTGAAACTAGCTATTAAACTATTAATGATGAAGTCCGTTTTGCAACTTGGGAAACTATTTTAATTACACGTTAGGTAAAAATGGATGCAATAATACATACATATTTAATATAATTTCATTAAAATATACAAGGAAAATAAAAATGATCAATTGTGGTATGAGAGGTGTGGGATTATGAAAGATGTACTTCTATAAATAAAAGCATACATCTTTTAAAGGAAAAATGTCAATGTTTCTTAACAAAAAAGAAAAAATCAGATGGCTTCACAGGCAAATTCTATCAAACATTTAGAGAAGAGCTAACACCAATCCTTCTCAAACTCTTCCAAAAAACTGCAGAGGGAGGAACACTCCCAAATTCATTTTACGAAGCCACCATCACCCTGATACCAAAACCAGAAAAAGATATTACAAAAAAAGAAAACTATAGACCAATATCACTGATGAACACAGATGCAAAAATCCTGAACAAAATACTAGCAAACAGAATCCAAAAACATATTAAAAGGATCATACATCATGATCAAGTGGGATTTATCCCAGGGATGCAAGGATTCTTCAATATACACAAATCAATCAATGTGATACACCATATTAACAACTTGAAGAATAAAAACCATATGATCATCTCAATAGATGCAGAAAAAGCTTTTGACAAAATTCAACACTGATTTATGATAAAAACTCTCCAGAAAAGGGGCATAGAGGGAACCTACCTCAACATAATAAAGGCTATATATGACAAACCCACAGCAAACATCATACTCAATGGTTAAAAACTGAAAGCATTTCCACTAAGATCAGGAACAAGACAAGGATGTCCACTCTCGTCACTCTTATTCAACATACTTTTGGAAGTCCTAGCCACGGCAATCAGAGAAGAAAAAGAAATAAAAGGAATACAAATTGGAAAAGAAAAAGTAAAACTGTCACTGTTTGCAGATGACATGATACTATACACAGAAAATCCTAAAGATGCCACCAGAAAACTACTAGAACTAATCAATGAATTTGGTAAGGTTGCAGGATACAAAATTAATGCACAGAAATCTCTGGCATTCCTATACACTACCAACGAAAAATCAGAAAGAGAAATTAAGAAAACAATCCCATTTACTATGGCAACAAAAAGCATAAAATACCTAGGAATAAACCTACCTAAGGAGGTGAAAGACTTGTACTCAGAAAACTATAAAACACTGAAGAAAGGAATCAAAGATGACATAGAGATGGAGAAATATACTACATTCTTGGATTGAAAGAATCAATAGTGTGAAAATGACTATACTACCCAAAGCAATCTACAGATCCAATGCAATCCCTATCAAACTACCAGTGGCATTCTTCACAGAATTAGAACAAAAAAATTCACAATTTGTATGGAAACACAAAAGACCCTGAATGGCCAAAGCAATCTTGAGAAAGAAAAATGGAGCTGGAGGAATCAGGCTTTCTGACTTCAAACTATACTACAAAGCTATAGTAATCAAGACAGTAGGGTCCTGACACAAAAACAGAAATATAGATCAATAGTACAGGATAGAAAGCCCAGAGATAAACCTACACACATATGGTCACCTAATTTACGACAAAGGAGGCAAGAACATACAATGGAGAAAAGACAACCTCTTCAATAAGTGGTGCTGGGAAAACTGGACAGCTACATGTAAAAGAATGAAATTAGAACACTACCTAACACAAAAATAAACTCCAAATGGATTAAGACCTAAATGTAAGGCCAGACACTATAAAACTCTTAGAGGAAAACACAGGAAAAACACTCTTTGTTTGCCCAGCAAAGGAAACCATAAACAAGACGAAAAGACATCCCTCAGAATAGGAGAAAATATTTGCAAATGAAACAACAGACAAAGGATTAATCTCCAAAATATACAAACAGCTCATGGAGCTCAATATCAGCGAAACAAACAATTCAATTAAAAAATGGGTGGAAGACCTAAATAGACATTTCACCAAAGAAGACATACAGATGGCCAAGAGGCACATGAAAAGATGCTCAACATCACTAATTATTAGAGAAATGCAACTCAAAACTACAATGAGGTATCACCTCACACAGGTCACAATGGCCATTATCAAAAAATCTAGAAACAATAAATGCTGGAAAGGGTGTGGTGAAAAGTGAACCCTCCTGCTCTGTTGGTGGGAATGTAAATTGATACAGCCACTATGCAGAACAGTATGGAGCTTCCTTAAAAAACTAAAAATAGAACTACCATATGACCCCGCAATCCCACTCCTGGGCATATACCCTAAGAAAACTATAATTCAAAGAGAGACATGTACCACCACAATGTTCACTGCAGCACTATTTACAATAGCCAGGACATGGAACCAACCCAAATGTCCATCGACAGATGAATCAATAAAGAAGATGTGGCACATATATACAATGGAATATTACCCAGCCATAAAAAGAAACGAAATTGAGTTATTTGTAGTGACGTGGATGGACCTAGAGTCTGTCATACAGAGTGAAGTAAGTCAGAAAGAGAAAAACAAATACCATATGCTAGCACATATATATGGAATCTAAAAAAAATAAATAAATAATAATGGCACTGATGCACTGATGAACCTACTGGCAGGGCAGGAATAAATATGTAGACATAGAGAATGGACTTGAGGACCTGGGGCAGGGGCGGGGGAAGCTGGGGCGAAGTGCGAGTAGCATTGACATATATACAGTACCGAATGTAAAATAGTTAGCTAGTGGGAAGCAGCTGCATAGCACAGGGAGATCAGCTCCGTGCTTTGTGATGACCTAGAGGGGTGGGATAGGGAGGCTCAAGAGAGAGGGGTTATGGGGATATATGTATGCATATGGCTGATTCACTTGGTTGTACAACAGAAACTAACACAGTATTGTGAAGCAATTACACTCCAATAAAGATTTAAAAGAGAGAGAGAGAGAGAGAGAGAACGGATGATAGAAATGTAATTTAAAATGTCCTAAAGAATTATCCATTTTATGTTTGTTTAAGAAAATATCATTTTATATTTAAAGAAAAGACTGGAAGCCTTATCTTGTGGGAGAGTTTCCCATCACCATTTTGAAACTCAGGGACGCTCAGGTGGTCTTTACAATCCAGAGATGGCAGCACACTACCACCCCCTGGTGGCAACACGGCTGAGGCGTAGGATCAAAAGCTTGGAAGTAAAATAGCAATTTATACGCAAGCTCTAAAAGGAAAGGTGTAAGTGTCCAAAACTCTGAAAAACTTCAACTTCAGCCTGTGGCCCACACAACTAACCTATATTAAATTCCACGTGGTGCATACTTATTACACAAATGTTAATTTACTTTATTGCAAATACAATTTCATAAAAATAAACCTGGTATGCATGCATCTTTAGACCTACTGGCTAGTGGGATCTGATAATTTGATGAAAGCAGTAGAGGCTGTAGCAGTAATCCAGGCGGGTACTAGTTTACTGCAAATAAAAGAAAAAGTCCAGAGCCCGCCTGAAGGAACTTGAGTCTGGGGGGCAGTTCGTGCTCCCAAGCAGTTACAATATGATGAGAGAACTGCTTTGATGGGTGTGTGTACAGTGTTGAGGCAGGACTGGGGAGGGAGCACCTAAATGGGCCTGTGGGACTCAGTGAAGCCATCACAAAGGATGGACACCAGGTCTGGCAAACACACCTGGGAGTGCATTCTGAGAAGAGAAAATAGAAAGTTATTACTGTGGAAATAGTATACTTTTTTGTACTTTGTCAAAGTTGTTTTTGTTTTTGTTTTGTAGCTTAATGGAAGAGAAAAGCCTCATAATAAAGGAAATCGAGAAGATACCTAAGCCAGGAGTAAGTCTTAGATGATCTAGACTTTGTTAAATACAGCTGGATTGAAACATCCCTTTTGATAAATATTAACGTTTATCACAACAACCATACCCTGAAACATTTGAAAGACCCAGAAATCTTAACAATGGATGGTGCTGAAAGGAATATGTGCATAACTTTTACAGTAAACATAAGTGGTGCCTATTATAGGATTTAGCTATTTGGCATCTAATTCAGGTTATGTTTAGTTGGACAATATCTGCTTTGTTTTCAGAGGAAAAAATGGTTGGCACTTAAAACCATTACTTTTGTTGTATCTACTACTCTCATAGCTTCCTGACTGTCTCAAGCTTATTACAAGAATTTTTTATAAAGGTGTATCACTTATTAATTCCTGCCTAACAAACTGCCCCAAAACATAGTGGTTTAAAACAACAGCCGTTTCTTATTTTCCTCAGTTCTGAATTCTTCTGGTCTGAGCTGGCTCATTTGGGGCTGGAAGGCCTAGGATGGCTTCATTCATATGTCAGCCAGTTGGGCCGCTAGTTGGTCTAAGGTCACATGTCACTGGTTACTCTCATGACGGTGGAAGGGTTTCCAGTCTCAGGAAAGAGACAGAGAGTCTCAAGAGAGGGCAAACCCCAACACACGCACTTTTCAAGCCTCTGCTTAAATCACTGTTGGTAACATCACATTGGTCCAAGCAAGTCGCATGGTCACATCTAGAATCAATGGGGAGAGAAATAGGTCCTACCTCTTAATGGGAATAAGGACAAAGACATATTGCAAAGAGGCATGCAAACAAGAATAGGAGGAATTTATGTCCCTTTTTTTGCAATCTATCATAGAAAGTAAATACAGAGATCATCACACTTTGCATTGCTTTCACCTTCTAAACGGTTATATTTAAAAAGTATGTTGTTGGTGGTCTAATTCCAAGGCATAGAGTAAAATGCCTTTACTCTATATTCATAGAGTAAAATGCTATAATATATATGAGTATGAATATATTGATACATATTATATATTAATATAATTATGTATATATTATATACTAGTACAGAAGTATTCTTAACCATCATTTTCAACACAGATTCTGTGGGAAAAAGCATTGTGGATTTTAGTTCCTGACCATAGGATCACCAATTTTACCCTCGAAGCCACAGTGGAGGAGGACGAGGGTGATATGCAGAAAGGCCAGAGCAGGCTAAATGGATCCTTCCACTTAGTCATTAGTAATGTGTGGACCTTCTGAGTATAAGAAGGCTTCTCTCTCACAAGTCAAACACTCCCCAGAAAATCAGTCATGGGAAACAAAGACCTGTCAGGAGTCTGGGGCAGAGGGCATTTGGGGATAATGTGCCTGAGTTAGAGAAGTAGTATTAATAAGAGAGCAGGGGATTAAGGACTGCCAAGGATAAGATATTCCAAATATGAACTTCCTAATCTTTAATTCTCATGTGTGACTCAGGAAAACCATAAACCTGATATTCAAAGATTATTTGCATCTGGTGTTGCCAAATCACAAAGCTACTAGAAAAAAGGCTGGAAATTTTTACTAATGCTTTTTGGTATGAAATAAATATGAACTCAGAAAAAGTTAAATCTTCCTACTTAAAATGTAGGAAGATTAAAAAGAGCATTAATTTAAAAATGAGTTCAAATCTAATGTGAAATGTTTAACACACGCAGTAGAATTGCCATGCCTTTATTGAAGAGGTCAGAAATCATAAGTTGCATTTAACTTCGCAAGAAATCATTCATGAATCTCAAAACAAATATAATCAAAATGGTGAGTAAAATTATTTTTAATTTGATTTTTAAGGAGACAAATGTTTGCTCAGACTCTGTATAATCTGATAATTTTCATGACTTTTAAAGGAAATGGAGAAGATAAGAATATTGAGAGAAAGCACTGAAGAATTACGTAAGGAAGTAACGCAGAAGAAATTAGAAATTAAAAATTTACGGGAAGATTTGACATCCAAGCAAAAGCAATTACTAAAGGAGCAGAAGGAACTAGAAGAACTGTTCGAATATCAGGTCACCTTAAAGGTATGTTACTCACAGCTCATAAATATTTAAACATTGTGCCTGCAAGGACATAAAGGTGCATGGGTATGAAGATTGACTGCAAATGTTTGACAAAGGCCAAAACACACACACTGAAATGTTCTGCATTGTGACTGATCCTATCAAACTAAACCTGGGCTCTGGGAATTCACAAAAGACTCTGGAGTGTTTGGTAGCATCACTCTAAATTGGAGTCCTGACCTGGAGAAAAGGCCTCTCTAAACCTCACCAAGCATTTTTCAATATTGGAAATGAGTGTCACAAACACAATCACTTCCTTCAAGAGCAAGCAAATGTTCTAACCTCTTTTGTATACTGTTATTACTGCATCCTTCTTTGTCTGTTTGATTCCACTTCACTTCCCTCTCACCGTGAAAGTGATGCAGGGCCTGTATTTATGTTTTAGGATATAATTAAATTTCATTTTATTTTGAAACCTTTGTGTAATAGGTCTCAAAACAATCGAAGTAACCTAGACTTACATCTTAAAACTACATCTGAGACACCTTGGCTTAGAGGACAGTTATGATTCACTTTGACCTCCTTTTCCTTAAGAGTCAGAGCAGTCGGCCAAGATGTACCCAGATGCCACCCAGAACACAGGCACTGAGCACAGGTGGATTTACAAGGAACCCAATGAAACTAAGGCTTCACATGCACGAACCACCACCAAGGTCCTGAACCTAATTATCATTTATAACTTTTGATTCTTTTTCTTAAAAAGAGCTCCCCAAGACTTCCCTGGTGGCACAGTGGTTAAGAATCCACCTGCCAAGGCAGGGAACACGTGTTCGAGCCCTGGTCCGGGAAGATCCCACATGCCACAGAGCAACTAAGCCCGCGTGCCACAACTACTGAGCCCACATGCCTAGAGCCCGTGCTCTGCAACAAGACAAGCCACCGCAATGAGAGGCCCGCGCACCACAATGAAGAGTAGCCCCCGCTCGCCGCAACTAGACAAGCCTGTGCGCAGCAACGAAGACCCCAAGCAGCCATAAATAAATAAATAAATTTATAAATAAATATATACTTAAAAAAAAAAAAGAGCTCCCCAAATTGTACAAGTTTCAGCCTCACAAAATTTAGATCTGCCTCAAGACTGAGCAAGATCCCAGGGAGAAACACACCACACTGCAGGGACGTCCTCAACCCCCAAGCATCTGTGTTACGCCAGACCCCAAAGTCCAGTGTGATCCTCTGGCAGGAAGGGGCTCTTCCACAACCCCTGCCACGTACATAAGATTCTTGAGGTTAAAAGTGAATCCTCCGCGAATCCACAGAGCGCAGTGCAAAGTGGCGTGAGACAAACCTAGCTCCTGATCTTGGCCTTGCCATTTACAAGCTGTGTGAGTTTGGGAAAATTAGCCTCGGTCTTAGGCAGGGTTCCCTAGAAGCAGAGATTAAGACAAGTATTCACTGAGCAGGAGCTCTAAGGAGAATCCCATAGGGTAGCGAGGGAAACAGGCTAGAAGTGGGGTTCGAAGCGGGCCAAAATACGGTTTCAGGAGAACCCTCCTGGCAACCTGATGCCATGAATTGCACCGCAGTGGTTGCTCCACCCTGAGGCAGAGGGATGGGCTGCTATGTCTCCACATGGGTCACAGCCTGCTCCCCTCCACCTTCCACCCCCCTTCCCCCGACAAGGCAGCTCTGCCAGCCGTGGCAATCCTGTGGAGAGAACAAGCATGAGCTGTCAGCAGCCTCTGCAACCTCTGAGGGATGGGTGTACCTCCATAAAGGGAATCTGGGCAGAGCGTCCAGAGGATGTGTTACGCTCAGTTAGCTCCTCTTTAAAATGGTAACAACCGTTACCATCTTGTAAGGTCATTATGAATATTAAATGGAATAATTAAAGCACACTGCATAGTACAGGACAGATAGTAAGAATTCTACACCTCGTAGTTCTTTTCTCTTTCCTGTTTAATTTGCTTGACTGCTTCTGGTCCAAGATTACATAATTTAACATGGTTGCATTTCTTTACTAGGATGAAGTGGTCCACCATCAATCCATTCCTGTACAAATTGGAAAAGAGATAGAAAAAACAACACGCAAAAAAGTGTATGGCTTAATTTTATTTTTTATCCCTCCCAGCCCACGCTCCCCCAAGTTATGTGTGCATGCTAAAACAAGAATATTAACCACTGAACACATCGAATTACTGTTATAAGTTTAGAAATACCTGCATTTGGCCCTGTCTAGGTTGTATATATCAAGTTCTTCAGGAGAATGCAGTGCAGCACATTACTGTCATTCCTAGCATTTATGTCTTAATTTTGGGACAATATTCTCTTTCCAATTTTATATCATATCTCTATGGAGAACACCAACTGACTTTAACAGATCTGTGTATGGAATAAATTATTGGAACTGTGTAGAGTTTCATGGTCTAGATATATGTTGGCCAGCCAGAGGCCTAAAGCCCAAGTGACAGTAACTCTTCACTTGCCAGCTATTCACGTGTGTAAGACCCCCAAGCATTCAGAGTAGATTTGGAGGCAGAAGTCACTGAGGAATTCTCAAGGTTTAGAGGAACCGAAGAGGGTAAAGATAAGTGAAGATACAAAAATCTGGAGAAGTACTATGATTGCTCTGGTGACTGATCTTAAAAGAAGAGAGAAAAAAAGCAGCAGGCACTAGTAACGTTTCTAAAAGCCAAGCCCACTAGCACCAAAGTTGAGAAATTTACCTCAATTCAGGGAGGCTGGTCAGGATGAGGGTAGAATCCCAGGAGACGGTAGCAGTGGGGATCTGGGGAGAAAGTGGAGAGGCTGGACAAATTCCTGCCCTCAGTGGCACTCAGTGGAGATATCCCCTCAGTCCCACTCATCTGTGGTCTTCACCCCACTTCTGAGATCACTGAATTTGTGACTAGCCCTTCTGTTGCCTGGTCAGAAAGTAAAAATAGGTAGACAGCCTGGGCTCAAAATAAGGCAAACTCATGTGTGTGTTGTGTACATATGTATATGTGTATGTATGTATCCCTCACAGAGAAATGGAAAAGAAAAAACTGGTCGTGGAATATGAACTCAAAGAGCTAAATGACTCCCTAAAGAAAGTTGAAACCAAAATTAATGCTATAATGGAAGAAAAGGAGGACATAATAAAGGAAGCTGAAGGCAAACGAGCCTTGCTTGAAATTAAAGAACGAGAGTATAACCAGTTGGTCAAGCTACTGGAATTAACCAGAGAGAATGAAGCAACTTCACTAACTGAAAGGTTAGTTATATTAATGTGTTTCTGTCATCTAAATTTTCTTCAATTTATATTTGAGGATTCAAAACATAATCTCAAACATTTATATTGATTCAATAAACATTTTTATAGAATTTTACATTTTTACCATTAATAAAAATATATTATTAAATAAAGCATTTCAAAGTATTTCTCCATCCTTTATTCTTCACTGCCCTCAATTTCCTGTGCCCAAAAACTTAAGGACACAATCTATCGCATTTTTTTCAGTTTCTAAAACGTGCCTCTGGGAAATTGTCACTGGAGTGTGCTATAATTGAGGGATTTTTTTTCCCTGAAAATTATTGTATTCTGAGGTAATCATGAATTTTTCCTAATGGGAGCAATTTTGTGGTGCGAGTCTCTGGCAGAGTGTTATTTTCCATTTTTAAGCAAAATTTCAGGGAGACTAGGAACTTCTGCCTCTGCCAATTTGCTCCTCCATTTGGGGTTTTTTTTAGTGGCTGTGCCTCTGACAAGAACTCGCAAACAGAATTGCTTTGGGCATTACTTACAATTTGATTCTAGCATGAAAATAGTTCTGTATGCACCTGCTGAGCACACTGTCTTGAAAAACATGAAGGGCAGTTGATGACAAATCACTTTCATATTCTCTTTTTACCTGGAACAGAGGGATCTTGGATCTCAATTTACGAAACCGTCTCACTGACAAGCAAAACTACCATGATGAACTTTCCCGTAAGCAGAGAGAGAAAGAGCGAGATTTTCGAAATTTAAAAAAAATGGAGCTACTCTTGAAAGTGTCCTGGGATGCACTCACTCAAGCACAAGCACTGCATCAAAGGCTTCTTTTAGAGGTGGGTGCTAAACACCACTATCGGGTTTGTAAGCTCTGCGATGCCTTTTTGTTTTTTGGGTTTTTTTGTTTGGTTGTTTTTTTTTTTTCCTTTGGGCCGCGCTGGTGCGGCTTGTGGGATCTTAGTTCCCCAGCCAGAGACTGAACTCAGGCCCTTGGCAGTGAGAGCGTAGAGTCCTAACCACTGGACCGCCAGGGAATTCCCTCAGTACTGTCTTTTTTAAGCAAAAATATTTCAAGAATTTGTTTTTGCTGTCAATAAAGAAAGAGGGAAAGGAAAAGAACAGAGAAAGGATAACTTTAAAATGGATCAAACCTGTTATAGAGGCTCTGTCTTATAGTATGTTTCTATCTTTTCGTTAGCCCAAGATTAGAGAAATGTCTTATTGGGATCAAGCATCAGCCTGGCCAGGGGAGGCAGTTTGGCCATCCGGCTCTGGAAGAGCTAACGGGTTCATTACAGGGTAGGAACAAGTGGACCACTATGTTTGAAGGAGTTGAAAGAGTCAGATCCAGAATGGTGTCACTGTAGACTACAATAGTCAGAAACAAGGTCAGATCATGTAAATACAGATGGATAGTCAGCCTGTACCTCCAACGAGTCAAGGGCCATCAGAAACCAATGTCTGGCAACCTGGATAATTTTGTGCAGTATCAGAGGTGTACTACAACCAGAGAATGCTCAGTATAGCTGTTACTTTCTTACTACCTCTGCGCTCCCAAATGGAGGGGTTTTGGTCCTGTTGCCTCTGATTCCCTCCTCTCTCACGTGGCACTCCCTGTGCTAATCAACCGAGCAGTGCTAAAAGGCAGTGGATTGTTGAGAGGGCTGCATCCCTGTGCCCAGGCCTTAGTCAGTGCTTCCTTTGGTGAAAATGAGATCAATCTCTGAGATGAAGCAGCTGGGGGTACAGAAATCATACCTGTTTTCTTCAGGATTGTCATGGTCCCTGACCTTATGGAGGTTCATGACCTCAGACATGTAAACAGGAGTTTCCAGCTATGGTAGACACTTCTGATCCTAACCTATAAGCCTAATGCTCTTCTCCTTCTGGGAATATGGAAGGTTTCCATATTTCCTTGTACCCTCTGCCATTGAGCAGGGTCATATGATTGGTTCTGGCCAACGGATTGTGGGCAGAAATGACACATGTTCCTTCCATCCTGGAGCAGTGTGAGACCCTCTAGCTCTTTCCCCCCTCCCGTGGCCATTGTGGAAGTACATGATGACATGGAAGTGCTGTAAATGGAAGCATCCAGGAATGCTGAGCCAACTGGGGTCGTGGAGAATCACCCTGACTGGCCACAGGCTTTGTCAGAGCAAGAAATAAACTTTCACCCTTTTGAGCCATGATAGTTGGGCTTGTTTCTTTAGCATAACCTAGCCTATCCTGATTGAAAGACCAAGATTTAGCAAAGTGTGAAAATAACTGGTTAGAGTTATGAGTATTCTAAATGACTAGGTCTTGGTCTTGCTGTCAGATGGCACTCATGGACCTTTTTTCCTATCTCAATGGGGCAAAATGTGCTTTTCACAATTTTGCAAAACAAATAGAACAGTTATTTGTTATTATTAAATAAAACAACAGTATTTATGTTTCTCATCTACTTTTAATAGTTTTACTAAAATTCCTGCATGTAGATTGATTCTTTTATGACAGTGAAATATTTTAAACTATAGAAATGCTTTTTTTTTTTAGAAATGTTTTTTTCCATAAAAGTTTACGTTGTCTGATATTAGTACAATCAACACTAGTTTTGTTGTTGTTGTTGTTAGATTTTGCATGATTATTTCCTTATCTATCCATTTACTTTCATTCTCTCTTTGTCCTCATCTAGGTGTGTCTTTCATACGCAGGATATACTTTTTAATATCTAGTCTGAAAACTTATGCCTTTCAGTTCTTGTATTTAGTCCAAAAACATTTAATGTAATTATGGATACACTTGGGCTTATGTCTACCGTATTACTATTGCTTTTTCTTTGTCCCGTCTATTGTATGTCTCATTTTCTCTCCTATCTTTTCTTCTTTCGGGTTAATCAAAAAGATGAATTGTTCAACTTCTATTTTCTATTGTTGTATTTTCCCCATTTTTGATATGCATTAGTTTTGCATTCTCTTTCCATCCCTTGAGTGGTTATCCTAAAGATTACACCATTCATCCTTAACTTATTAGAATCCAGTAAAAATTCTTTTACTACTTCCTGGATAATGCTAGAAACTTTGAAGACTTTAACTCTATTTACCTTTGCAACTCTCATACGTTCACATATATTTTTTAAATCCAACTTTTCAAGTTATTCTTACTTGAAGTATTGGCTTACTGCAAGCTATTCCATTTTAGCCCAAAGCCTTTCACATTAGGATGTTAAGTTGGAACTTTGGGTAAACACAGACCTTCTGGTACTCCACCTCAATCACGGTGAGATTTACAGTGATTAGCAGCTAAAACATTTCTTCTAAGACCTAGTGGAATCCTAGATGTGATGAGTAGGAAGCTCTTAAGAGCAGCAAATGTTGTTTTTATTGATAATACAATCCCTGTTTATTGACCAAATAACCATAAGTAAGATTTCTTTAAATAATAGGAAAAAAATTATCATTGCCTTTAGTAATCTATTGTGGTGATTCCAGTAGTAAGTAAAGTCAGTCTGTTAAATATTTGCTAATGCTGAATCAACAAAACATTCCCCTTAAAAGTAAAAAGAAAGATAAATAGAAGCAGTAAGATAATTTGTCACTTAGAGAAATACCTATTAGTGATCTCAAAAGCAGTTATACACTGATAAAAGTCACAATATTGGTTCTAAAATATGACACACCCTAAACAGAATTAAGTTGGTCTCTACCAGAAAATCTCAATTAAATAAAATAGAAGGGGTACATAAACATAATATAAAATGTAATTCTGCCATTTATACTTCCAGTTAAGATATGAAATATTGCAGTAGGCCATGGTTCCTGTCATAGTAGCCAGAAAAAATGGATAAACTAAAAATCAGATATTTTAAAAAGACATATGAGAGTTGCGGGAAGTAAATTCTAAAACAGCATAAACACTTCGTAGGTGAAGAGAGACAGGTAGGCTTTTTCCTCCCTGAAGCATTTGCCAAGTCTAGGCATGGGCAGGTAGAAGATGGGCCTCCCAAGAAATAACAAAGCTGGAGGCATAACCCTCCCAGACTTTAGACAATACTACAAAGCTACGGCAATCAAAACAACATGGTACTGGCACAAAAACAGATATATAGATCAATGGAACACAGAATAGAGAGCCCAGAAATAAACCCACACATCTTCAGTCAGTTAATTTTCAGCAAAGGAGGCAATAATATACAATGGAGAAAAAACAGTCTCTTCAGCAAGTGGTGTTGGGAAAGCTGGACAGTCTCATGTAAATCAATGATATTAGAACACTGCCTGACACCATACACTAAAATAAACTCAAAATGACTTAAAGACTTAAATATAAGACATGAAACCATAAAAATTCTAGAAGAAAACATAGGCAGGGGCTTCCCTGGTGGAGCAGTGGTTAAGAATCTGCCTGCCAATGCAGGGGACACGGGTTCGAGCCCTGGTCCAGGAAGATCCCACATGCCGCGGAGCAACTAAGCCTGTGCGCCACAGCTACTGAGCCTGCACTCCAGAGCCAGTGAGCCACAACTGCTGAAGCCTGCGTGCCTAGAGCCCGTGCTCCGCAACAAGAGAAGCCACCACAATGAGAAGCCCCCGCACTGCAATGAAGAGTAGCCCCTGCTCACCGCAACTAGAGAAAGCCCATGTGCAGCAACGAAGACTCGATGCAGCCAAAAATAAATAAATAAAAATAAATTAAAAAAAAAAAACATAGGCAAAACATTCTCTAACATAAATTCTCTGGGGTCAGTCTCCCAAGGCAATAGAAATAAAAGCATAAATAAACAAAGAGAATCTAATCAAACATACAAGCTTTTGCACAGCAAAGGAAAGCATAAACAAAACGAAAAGACAACCAATGGGCTGGGAGAAAATATTTGCAAATAATGCAACCGACAGGGATTAATTTCCAAAATATATAAGCAGCTCATACAGCTCAATATAAAAAAAAAAAAGAAAACAAACAACCCAATTAAAAATGGGCAGAGACCTAAACAGACATTTCTCTAAAGAAGACATACAGGTGGCCCTCAGGCACATGAAAAGATGCTCAACATTGCTAATTATTAGAGAAATGCAAATCAGAACTATAATGAAGTATCACCTCACACCAGTCAGAGTGGCTATCATCAAAACGTCTACAAATAATAAATGCTGGAGAAGGTGTGGAGAAAAGGGAACCCTCCTACACTGTTGGTGGGAATGTAAATTGGTACAAGCATTATGGACAACAGTGTGGAGGTTGCTTAAAAAACTAAAAATAGAGCTACCATATGATCCAGCAATCCCACTCCTGGGCATATATCCAGAAAAGATGAAAATTCTAATTTCAAAAGATACATCCACCCCAATGTTCATAGCAGAACTTTTGCAATAGCCAAGACATGGAAGCAACTTAAGTGTCCAATCAACAGATGAATGGATAAAGAAGATGTTATATATATATATATGTATATATATATATGCACATACACACACATACATACACACACAGAATAGAATATTAGCCATAAAAAATGAAATCATGCCATTTGCAGCAACATGGATGGACCTAAAGATTATCATACTAAGTGAAGTAAATCAGACACAGAAAGACAAATATCATATGATATCACTTATATGTGGAATCTAAAAAAATGATACAAATGAACTTATTTACAAAAGAGAAATAGACTCACAGACATAGGAAAAAAATTATGGTTACCAAAGGGGAAAGGGGAGGGGGAGGGATAAATTAGGAGTATGGGATTAACAGATAAATACCCACATATATAAAATAGGTAAACAACAAGGATTTACTGTATAGCACAGGTAACTATATTCAATATCTTGTAATAACCTATTATGGAAAAGAATCTGAACCTGTACACCTGAAACTAACACGATATTGTAAATCAACTATAGTTAAATTTTTTAAATAAAGAAATTAGAAACAACAATGTCCTACTGTAAAGCACAGAGAACTATATTCAATATCCTATGATTAACCATAATGGAAAAGAATATGAAAAAGGAATGTGTATATATATATATATATATATATATATATATATATATATATGTCTAACTGAACCACTTTGCTGTACAGCAGATATTAACACATTGTAAATCAACTATACTTCAATTAAAAAAATATTAAAACTGAAAAAAAATTCGATAATGAATACACAACCTTTAACACCTTCCCAGGCAGACAGCAAGTGGACATGTTACCTCTTAGTAACAACAGTAGTGCTAACTACACGTGACACACAGCCGCTGGGGATGTGGAAATAAATGCAGCCTATTTGAGAAGCTACAATTAGAAACAAGGAGACCTTCTGAACCCTGTTTTCTGCCTTCACTCGAAGGCTCACCTCAGTGGCGCTCATTGCCCAGTAAGTTCCAAGCATAGTAGAGGATACCTCACTGGCCAGGGGCCTCCATCCATTGGTAAAAGGACCACCTCCACGGTAAGAAACATGAGGTTGTGGGGAGTAGGCAGTAGTGCTCAGTGTCTAAACTCAATTCTGGATTGAGAGGAGAATCTTGCTAATTTCCTCCCAACACAAAGCACACAGGAGTAAGCATTTAATGCAAAGTAGAAATGACCGACCATATCCCGAGTCCAGGACTCTGCTGCTCCCAGGAGCACCAAACTGAAACACCAAACTGAAAAGCAAAGTCATTTTGGAAGAAATAATCCAGCCTCACTTGCTCTGGTCACTTACTCTGCTTTGATGAATGCTCTAGGGTCTCTCTCCTTGTGCTGGCTTCTCAGCTCAGAATAGCTGGGGTTCTGGCATTCCTCTCAAGGCAACTGATTTGTACAACATTTTGGAAAGTTTGAGTGTTCATAAAATAAAACTAAATAGTGGCCTAGTGCCTACTTCAAAAAAGAAAAAGAGGGCTTCCCTGGTGGCGCAGTGGTTGGGAGTCCGCCTGCCGGTGCAGGGGACGCGGGTTCGTGCCCTGGTCCGGGGGGATCCCGCATGCCGCGGAGCGGCTGGGCCCGTGAGCAATGGCCGCTGGGCCTGCGCGTCCGGAGCCTGTGCTCCGCAACGGGAGGGGCCACAACAGTGAGAGGCCCGCGTACCGCAAAAAAAAAAAAAAAAAAGAAAAAGAGAGTTGAAGATAATGGTTTAAATGACTAAAAAAAATGTTCACTGCAAGATTATGTTTTTGGTCAATGAATGTAGACTGGAAAGTGTATTCAGGTAAAACTGATAAAAGAAAAATCAGAAGGAAGAGAAAAGAATGACCAATGACTCGAAGAGGGAATTTTTCACGGAGTATAAAGAACCAAGGGTGAGTGCATATGTTTAAGAGTCTGAAATACTTGGGGTAACTCTAACTGTTCAGGGAACACAACAGGGGCCTATACATCCCACACCAAATGGATAAATAATCCCTACTCCTCAAACTCTCACTTAAGAGGTAACATACACAGTCTACCAAAGCAATAGAAATAAAAGCAAAAATAAAAAATATGGGACCTAATCTAACTTCCAAGGTTTTGCACAGCAAAGGAAACCATAAACAAAACGAAAAGACAACCTATGAAAGGGGAGAAAATATTTGCAAATGATGTGACCAACAAGGGACTAATTTCCGAAATATACAAACAGCTCATACAACTCAACAACAATAAAAACAAACAACCCAATCCAAAAATAGGCAGAAGAACTAAATAGACATTTCTGTTAAGAATACATACAGATGGGGGCTTCCCTGGTGGCGCAGTCGGGGAGGAATTGGGAATTTGGGATTAGCAGATGCAAACTATTATATATAGAATAGATAAACAACAAGGTCCTACTGTATAGCACAGAGAACTATATTCAATATCCTGTGATAAACCATACTGGAAAAGAATATTCAAAAAAAGAATGTATATATATGTATAACTGAACCACTTTACTGTACAGCAGAAATTAACACAACATTGTAAATCAACTATACTTCAATAAAAAAATGAAATATATCCAAAATAGATAAATAAATGAGATGTGTGAAAAGTGTAAAAAAAATAAAATAAAATAAAAGCAACACACATATACATCCTAAACTGAACTCTGAAGTCTGTAATTATAATTTCCTCTCTGTTTGGTCCATCACTTTGCCAATAGTTTGTCCTTATCACGGTTTTTTCCTTCAAAGAAATGCAAATAAGATTCTTGGCTTTTAATCAAGAGAAGCCTTAAGTGCTCTACCATCTAATTACTAAAGTAGAGTGGGCTCTGTTTGTTTCTGTATGTTGAAATACAGTTGGTCATGCAGTGCCAAGAAATATATATGATTTTTATTGGGCTTTAAAAAAAAAAAAAAAAAGAATATGGGCCTGCCATAGGGAGAGAGACTTTGCTGGGGTTAGGCAAAATGATGACAAACTGGAATATGGAGGATTTCTTAATCGAAGACATCACACTCTCAGGAAATCATACTACACATTACAGTACACCTCTGCATTTAATCGTGGCTCCTATTGACTTCCATTTGGCACTGAAGAGAAATAAAACCCCATATCTACACTTTAATACAGTCCCCTCAGTGACTAGAGGTTTTGCTCTGACATTCACCGTCATGTTTTAAGGGTTGGAATAGTATGACTCCGCAAGGTTATTCTCTTTCTAAACACAAAACCATGCCCAAGATTGTGACGACAACAACAAAATCCTATAACCAAGTAAATATGTCACTTTCTGTACGTACATGTCAAGCAGTATACCATGCAGGTCATCAATCCCAAGGGAGCAGAACGCCATGCACCACTTACCAGTCCTGGGGAGGAGGCCCACTGCATCTTGGTATTGGAGTCACCAAGGAAAACACAATAGTCAAGCACTGGACGGAACAACACTTTACCTACATAAAGAAGAGACAGAGGAAGATCAGCTTCAATAGTGGACATTGGTCCCCCGTGGCCAGCAGTCTCTCCTGACAGCCAGCTCAGGGCGATTGGCCTATGTTCACAACTGTCTTACGAAAGGAACATTGACCACCACTCCCCATCTTGTGGAGTCTGAAATACTGAAAACTGGGGGTGTGCCTGAGGGCCATTGACATAGAGGCTTAAGCAGAACAAAGGAGTTCTCAATGTGCCTGAAACAGGGAAAGATACTCCCACACAAGGTGATAAACCCAGCACAGGCTGTGTGGACTCTCTATCGCTTTGTAAAGAAGTGTTCTAGGCCCAAAGCCCACTCTTATGTGGCCAAGTGGGGGTGGAAAGACTGCATGCAGGAGACTGCCTTCCCCAACAGCACTTTTCCTTTATTTGTAGTTTTCTAGAAGTTTCATTTTTCTCTCCTCTGATTTAGAAGTGATTCTGCATCTCTCTCTTAATGACTCCCTTCCAGTGTTAAAGACAATTGTGACAACAGAACTATACGGAGGAGAGCATCAGCTTCAAGTCAAACAGAGTCAGGTTTAAATCCTAGATCCATGGAACAGCTTCTGATGTTAGGCATTTCTAACCTTTGAACTGGGATTATTGCAAGGAATAAAAGTGATTACACACATGAAGGTATGTGGTACTAAGAATATGATACCAAGAAAAAAATGTTGCTTTCCTTCCTGTATACATATAAACTTTTCCAAAGGCTCAAGAAAATTTTATAATCAGGATAAGACTTTGAATATGGCTATTTCATTCCAATGGAGAAGATGGCACCTTCAGGCCCTATTGACAACGCTCAGAAATGCCTCTTAGTATCCTCTCTTCATCATCTGAATGACTTCCACTACCCATCAGCTGTTCTCCCTAGGTTCTGTTCCTTTCATGTCCAATCTATCCTCCATTTTGCTACTAAATTAATATTTTTAAATGATACTTTCATGTGTCACCTGACCAAGACATTCAATGTTCTTTATTTTACATAATCATAGAATGAAAGAACTGAGAGGAATCATAAAGATCATACGGTCCAAGGAAGGCAAGTGCCAGTTCTATTCAGCTGGTGGTAGCTCCTTGTAGTGACCATGTTGCAAAGGATTCTGAGACTCAGCACTGTCTTATCAGCTCTGCAGTTGATTAGTGATGTCTGCCTCAGGTATAGAAAGGTAGATGACAGCACATACACCATATATTTCCTAGTCTTAATCAAGTCGTCTTCCTTTAGCTGATTCTTGTGATATATCTTCATAGTCTAAGTAATATACTAATAATGCTACTCCTTGATTTTTCAGTTTTAGACCTGATTATTTTTACTTCTCACTATAAAAGGTGAGGATTAAGCTTTTTTTATACCCCTGTTCAACACACACATTTCTTGTCCCTCCACACAATAAATAGCCTCATGACATAATTTTAACAATTTTGAAATTTCATATTTACATTATTATGAATAAAGGTTATTCACACCTGAGTCATATTAGATAATTACTTACAAAATTTTGTGTTCCCCCAAATTTATAAACATTCTGTTTTTTTTATTTGTAGTTTTCTGTATACTTATAATTAGTTTGACACCAAACTGTCCTCTAATTGTATAAATTTTCTCTCAGCATGTTAAAACATATTTGGTAGTCTATTCATTTAACCTTCTTGAAGAAATCACTTGAGACTTTTCAGTTACCTCCAGCCAAAGTCCAGTAGGAACATATCCGTGGTTGAATGAGTTGAGTTTATTACTCATTGCAGCAAGGGAAAACACTCACCAGGGGGAACAGTAGAGTATCTCAGTACAGGGTATTAGAAAGGCCTTACAGGATTTGGGCTTGTGTTATATGTTTTGGGGGATGGTTTAAGAAAATGGGACTCTGCCCTAGATTTGAATATTGTCAGAAAGTAAGGTTAATTCTATGATGAGTATCTTAATAAATCTTAAGATAGAAAGAGAAAAGACTAGATTAAAGCTAAAGCTGTAGTTGGTAAGGAAGACTGTGAGATGGGAATACGTGATATTTTGTGGCTTGGAAAATGTTCATGTTTTTGTCTGTGACCAAAGACAAATACAGAGTGGTCTTGTTTTTTTCTATGATCATAGAATCATCTTGTCTGATGGTGATTTTCTGTGAAATTGTTTGTGTTCAGTAGGAGAACACCAAGGCCCAGCTGTGAGTGCCAACTCCCAGATCTCAGAAGCTGCTTTTCCCTTCTCAGCCTTCTGATCTGTAACAAACTGGTCTCACTTCTCTACATGTACACTCCCCAGCTTAGGAGCCTTACTCCATCACCTTGGTGACTCCTTTTACCTCTCTCCTATGTTGGATCCCCTATTTCATGTGTCTCTTCTATTTCTCTTTTGGCTTATTCTCTTTTTGTGGGAGGAGCATGTCTTCCAGTAGCTTCCTAAGAAAGGTGAATGGAAAGTAGTTTGTTAAGACCTGTGTGTCAGAAAGTGCATGTCAGAACATATTTTATCCTCACCCTAGTTCATAGATAATTAATAGTTTAAGTGGATATGACATTTTAATTGGAAATTATTTTTCCTCATAATGAAGGCATTGATCAATTGTCTTTTATCGTCTAAAGTCACTACTAAGAAACTTGGTGTCAATTCTGATACTTGATCCTTTGTTTGAAACCAGTTGTTTTGTTTTTTTTTTCCATGCTGGAAACTTGTAGGATTTTTTACTTGCCTCTAAAATTTTTAAATTTCACAATGAAGTTCCCACTTGTGGGGCTTCTACTTTTAGCCATCGTGCTGGACACTTAGTGGGCTCTCTGTATATGGAAACTCATGTCTTTCAATTCTGAGACTTTGTCTTAAATAATTTCTCCAATTTTGTCCACTTTTATTTTATTGTTCTCTTTCTGGGACCCCTATTACCCAGATGTTGGACCTTCTAAAAGAGTCTTTTAACATTCTTGTCATTTTTTTTCTCTTATTTTTCATTCTTTTGTTTTTTGGACTTGTTACAAGGGAGATTTCCTCAACGTTTTCTTCCAGTCATTCTATTTAATCTTATATTCTGCTATCATATTTTAAATTTCCATGATCTCTTTTTCTCCTGTTTATTTCTTATAGTATCCTTATTCTTACTTCATATCTTCTCTTATCTCACTGAGAATGTTAATGATAGTTTTTAATTTTTTTCTTCTTTCTGCAAATTACAACTTTCTTCAGATTACATCTTCCTGGTTTTTTGTTTGTTTTGGTGTCCTTGTTTGTTCTTTTCTCTTTCTTACTAGAAACTTTTCTCAAGTATCTGGTAATCCTTATCTATCTGCTTATATTTAAGAGTGGGATACTGTAAAGCTAACTGGATGCTGTTTCTGATGATGAGGTTTGCCACTATAGACTGATCTGACTGGACACAAATATATCAGGAATGGCTCTTCACCAAAGAGGAAACTGTGGTAGAATGCTCGCAAGTTGTTCACATTTTAATAAAGAAATGCTATTTATATTAGGATACTTCTAGCTATTAAGCTCATAAAATAACACTCATATAATGTAGAACTAACAGAAATGAAAATATATTAAAATTCTTTTCCTTCAGTGCTTTCAAGAAAAGTCTATGTTTTTGTCCTAGTTCAGTTTCAGGGACAGACTAACTTCCTCTTTGAACTTATGACTTATAATTAGCCCAGCCATAGTCCTACGCTGGCTGGCAGTACTTGAAAACAGTGGGTCAGGCCAGTCACTCCCAGCCTGAATGAACATTTCAAACTTGCATGCAATCCGAAAACAAAAAGATAAAAAAAGATAAGCATGAAGGGCTCAGCTTATTCTTCAAAATTTGTTTCCCCCTAGGGATAGTTGTTTGATTCTCTTAGGCCTTTGACTGTAGAGACTCTCCCAGAATTCTGAGCCACAAACCTCATGAAAATTTCAAATATTTTAGAAAAACATCAGAGCCTTAAAGAAAGGTTCATTGATATAAAATAACTGGGATGTTTACAACAGAATATGTCTAATTTCTTAACTTTATGAAAGTTACTGATGTTTATTCATATATTAAAAATGTCAGGAAGAACAGACACCAATCTATTAATGCTGCCTCCTGGTAACATCTGAAGTAGAGGTGGGGAGCAGAAGATGTTTAATTTCTTACTTTACTTACTGTTTTATTTATTTATTTTTGGTTACAATGAACACACATTAATTTTTTTTTAAATATGAAATGCTACTCTATAAAAATCAAAAAACTAAAATAAATAAGCTTACAAAACCTGATATATGCAGTTTGGGGCTCAAAAACAATGGTAAATTGCTTTACCTCAATATTAGAACATAATTAGAACTTTTATACTTGATCAGTTTTTTCCCCTTCCCATTAATGGAAGCTTCAGTCTAACTCCAGCCCATTTTCCAGATTACCAAAAGGTATATCAATTAGGTTTACAATTTGGCTGCAAGAAGTAACAAACTCAATTACAGTAGCTGAAGTAAATAGAGGGTTGTTTTATTCACATAATAAAAAATCCAGAGATAGGCACACACCAGGTAGTTTCACGTAATGAAAAGTCCAGGATCCTCTTAGCTTTTTCTTCTGTCATCTTTAACATGTATATTTTTTTTCTCCAAGATCACAGAATGGCCATTCTGCCTTTGGGCATAAAATCACACAGAAGTGGGGAAGGGCAGAGAGCAAGATGCATATGGCAGATGACTTGGAGGACTCTGTCTTTTTAACAGGAAAACAGTCACTTTCCCAGGAGCCCTATGCAGGAGATTTCCACTTACATTTTATTGGCCTGTCCTGGCTCATCTCGTCACCCCCAAGTGCAAAGTAGTCTGAAGATTTTTTGATACATTGCAGCTCTGAGCAAACTTGGGGTTCTGTTAGTAAGGTCAATGTGGAGCGTAGATATTGGCTAGGCAGCCAGCAGGCTCTCTGCTACCAATGGCTTACCTTGTTACCTCTTCCACAAACCAAGCATACTTAATTCCTTCCTGAAACTAGAGGGGTGGGTTTGTGGAGAGTTGAGAAATGTGTCAGAGAAGCAGTTAGCCAGAGTTCAAAAATTAGTATCATTCACTGCAGTATTGTTTGTAATTTGAAACACTGGAAAAAACCTGAATGTCTGAGACCTGAATCCAGGAAAATTTGTCAGGAGCCTTTAGTTGACAGAGTAGTTGATGAGTGTGCTCTCACCATATCTTCTGTAGAAAGCTCATAAGCTTCTCTAGTCCCCATTAGTATACATGTATAGATTTGCCTATACTTGGGAGCAAATCATTTGGAGTAGCCCACTCCTGGACACCAGTGGCAGAGAAATAGACAGACACCAAGATGCTTGCTGGACTCCAATCTGTCCAGGAAGAATTAACTCTACTTTCCAGAAGGAGAAATCAAAGTCTTCCTCGCTGGCTTCTTAACTTTTCCATGAAATCTTTCCTGATTATTCAATTCTACGTTGAGCTCTCCATTTTCTGACCTGCTGTAGCAATTATCTGCTCATCAAAATCACAAGTTCTATGTATTGTTACATGGATTTCACAAGACCATGTCTCATCTTCCTAAGTCCAGTGCATGCTTCTCAGCAGCTAGCTCTCCATGCTAGGAGAGGCCATGGAAAGCAGGATGTCATTGGGCATCTGTGGGTACAAAATATGCTACTGACAATGCACAGGTTCCTGATTGTGGGGCATCCAAAGACACACTTCGGCTACTTTAAAAGAGTAGCGTAAACTTTAGAGGGATCCTGTTTAGTGACCTGTAAATCACTAAAGAGTATGATCTTCCCTTCCTGGGACAAATTTTAGTCAATATTCAATCCTGGTGCCTAGAAGTGTGTGCTGTCACAGTAGGAAATGAACCACATCAGATTGCTTTTGGTGTGAAGATCCAACTCTAAGTCTGCTCTGAGTCAAGTATGCACTCAGCACCCCAAGATAACCCTTCCTGTAACCCTGGATGGTACTCCTTCCCCATCAGTTGCTGTGTGTCCTCTTCTCTCTGCTCTCTTCTCCATCATAAAGAATCTGATAAGCTCATTCCTAATAAGACAGCAAAGACTGATAGACTAAGATGTTGCCCTCTCTTCAAAGTACTTCAACAGAGGACAAAAGCACAAGCCAGTACAACTGAAATACAATGGTGGAGTTTCAAGTATCAACAAAAAAGTTAAGAGGTTTTTCTTTTGTGTAAGAACTTTCCAGGTACTCAAACTACTACATAAGAGTAGCCAACTATTCTGTTATTAACAGTTCCAAATATTCTGTTAATAGTTCCTATTAATAGTTCCTAATTTGAAATCTATAGTGTTTCATAAATGAATTCAGATTTTATAAGTATAATAAATATCATTTGAACATGCATGTTTCCAAAGAGCTGAGTCATGAGTTAGAGAGGCAGTAAAATACAGTGTTAGGACCATGGGATCTAACTGCCTGGGTTTGCACATACGTCACTGAGGCAAGGTGCTTAAATGTCTTTGTTCCTCATTCTCATCTGTACAATTGGAGATAATATAACCTACCTCATGGGGTTATGTGAGGATTAAATAAGACCATATATATAAGCACTTAGAACTTTGCCTAACACATAGTCGTACTCTATAAATGTTAGTAACTGTTACTAGTAAGAGTTTTTATTTCCAAATGAATGAGAAATAGAATATTTGCAGCTGGTGAATTATAGATTTTTGACAAGTCTTCATATTTTAGTTTACTGTGACTTTATAAAGAATATTCAGCATAATAGGCAATTCCTTTAAGAGTAAGAATCATAACTTCCCTACCATTTGCAAAAGGTCGTGACAGGGTTGATTGACTACATGACACTGAAGATTTCTTTCAATAGGTATAAATACCTATTTTAAACTCTGATTTCCAGATTGAAGCTATCCCTAAAGATGATTCTACGTTAATTGAGAGAAGGCGAGAGCTCCATAAGGAAGTTGAAGTGGCTAAGAGGAATTTGACCCAGCAGGTTAATATCAACTTTCACTTAAGCTTCTATCTAAGAATGATTAAAGCAAACTTGTGTTTTTAACTGTGTTCCATGAAACCTCATTAATAGGAGAGTCATCAAAGAGAATATGATCCTACTTAATGTGGGTCTGTTTCTTTATCTCAAACTCCACGCCAAACCCATATTAAAATTTGGAAAAAAAAAAAGAATGTGTTTTAACCAGCAAAAATTATACATATTCATGAGATTTTAAAGTAAAAAGCCTACTGGTTAAAAATGAACAATAAGTGTTTTATTTCAGTCACGTCTGATTTCAAATTTTGCTTATTCAAGCCACTGTCAAAGTGTTTTAAAACATTCTTTTAAAAAATAAATAACTAAATAAACAAAAAAAAACATGCTTTTATTTCTCTTCAAAAAAGTACTTGAAAATGCAGTCTGAATAAGAAAAAGTTCTGCGTTAAACATGTTATCATGTTCGCACATTCTTTTATAAGATAAAGAAAATACCTGGTGCTAAGGCAGCAGAGTTACTTTTTGTGTTTTAACAAAATAAACTCTACATAGAAAATTTAAAAAGTAGTCTGAGATACTGGCCTTAGTGTATTCTTTCAAATAAATGCATTATAATATTTGTGTTTTTTCAAAAGAAAATCCTATCAGAAGGTGAGTCTAAGTTAGTAGAACAGCAACTTGCTGAAGAAAACAAGCTTTTAAAGGAGCAAGAAAACATGCGAGAGCTGGTATTCAACCTTGGCCGTATGACTCAAATGAAAATTGACGAGAAAGAGCAAAAATCCAAGGATTTCCTGAAAGCTCAGGTAACTGCATTTTTGTAACCATCCACTAATTACCACAGGAGTCCAGGGTAGCCTCCTTTTAATACAATGTTCATCAGAAAACTATGATTTTAAGTCTCCTTCAAGTTCAGTGACTATACAGCTTCCCTAAACAAAACCCAATCATGCACTGAAAAATATTCCAAGGATTCAACTGGCAACAGCTAACAATCTAGAGGCGAAAAGAACTAGGTCAATGACAACAAGCAGAGGATTTAAACAGATGACAATTTCAGTAAGAATAAGGTGGGTGCCTTCAGGGAACACGGCTGACAGGCACGCAGGTGTCTGTGATTCACCACCATCTCATAGTCCATTGTGATTTGCCCAGAAGAACTCAGAAGCCACAACATTAGACCACGCTCCTTCCCAAGTTCATCAAGCCAGCATCATTTAAACCAATCCTAGGACAATTACCCTTAGTAACTGCTTCACCCCATGACTTTCCTGGGCTCCTGACACAGAGCTGACCCAGTGCAACATCCCCAAACAAAACCAACAAGGAAACCAATAGCAAAAACAACCCTCCTATCATGCTAGCTAAAACTCTAATATTAGAATCATTTATTCCACATAAGGATTGTGTCCAGAAGTCCCGTTAAAAATGAATACGATATGACATGTTACTAAAATAGAATACCTGAATTTACCATGTGACCCAGATGTTGGCTCTTTCTGACTGCAGCTTTGTCTAATTCTGAGCAAGCATTCACACAGGGTAGCATTTCTTCTTGTTTTCCAGAAAGAACTCACATCAAAGCATTCGTGAGCCATGAGGTTAAATACAGATGAGAGAAAACTGGGGTGAAGATCTACATCACACAACCCACAGCAAACTATTCAAATTGCCCTTTAACTGTTTATTTCCCACCCACCCACCCACCCAAAACATTTGACAGAGAGAAACTGAAAGAAGTTTAGCATGGCTGGGCCATGGGAAGATGGGGAAAAGGGTGTCAAACAGTGAGACCAGAGAGCAGGAAAGGTCAGGTGGTGAAGGTCACTTAATCCCTATTGAGCAGTTTGGACCCTGGTCCCAGAAGCTGAGGCAAAGCCCAGAAGAGTTCATAGGGTAGTTGCGTTTCAGTAAAGAAAGGAAAGGCAGTGGCCAGGGAGGAACAGGGGAAGAAAGGCTGCCTGAGGGGAGAACGAACAGGAGCAAAAGGAGGAGAGGAGAGGACAGAGGGATACTTACTACGAGGAACATGGATCTGTTTTATGAACTAGACCATTTTTTAATTAACCTCAAAAACTGATACATGTGTTATCTATGTGTGACTAATCTAAGTCAGCCAAATCTCATTACTAAATGAGCTAATTCAATTCTCTAATTTCTCTCAAAGAAGATCAATTTCTCTTGAAATATGGAAATCAATAAAGGAAAAATATTGTTTTCCTTAAGTATTCTTAGCATTGGGAATTAGTCTGTTAAAGATCGGCTGTAATAAACTATAATTTTCTTAAGACAAGAGTCAATCTTATTTATTTTCACGTCTCATCCATATCCCTAAGATAAAAGGTGAAGGGGAGAAAAAAGTCAATGTTACTGCTACCTCCAAGATGGAGTGGATGACACTACATTTTTTATCTCTTTAATTCTTCATACACGCAGTTACTTAAATAATAGTTTCTTCCTGACTCCCGTTCTCACTGAGAACAACATAAAATTGCTACATGTCAATCTTGGCTCTGATGCCTAGTTTCTTTTGAATAACCATATGGGTTTTGCTCTCGTGGTCCTTAAGGGCAGCAAAACTATTTCCTCTGGTTTCTACTAGCAAAATACTGTACTTCTTTGAATACATTTCTCACCCTAGATAAAGGGCCCAGCATCTTTGTATTTAAAGAACGTAACTAGCGCACTTAACATTTGGTATATATTGAGCACTTTGGAGATATAACTGCCGTCTTTTAAAATACTCATGTGTAATCTGTTTTTCAGCTCCCTATGGGGCTGGTCTCAGCATGGCGCTTCATTGTGTAGGAAAACACACCCACCGTACAAAAAAATGGAAAAGCGCTTTAAAAGCATGGCTTCAGTCTCACAAGATATCACAGAGCCTTCAACTCGTAACATTTATCAAAACTGACTCCAAGTCCCCTTCTCTCATCTATCTTCCACAAATTCTTCACTCACCCAGCCCGGCTGTGCTGTCCACAATCATTCCTCCGCTCTTCAAAAGTTTCCCGAACTTTTCCTCAAACCAACCTGGGCCGTCTCCTCTCTTTTCCTCCTCTCTCGATCTCTCTCTCCTTTAATTAACCTTCTGTCCTAGCCAATGTGATTCAGTTCAGCTGGCCAGGCAATTTTCATCCCCCTCCCCCTTTCCTCTTCCCCGTGATCTGCACGACCCAGCTGATGAAGATAGAATTGTCCTTAATGGACAGTAATGAGATGGGTTGAGGCTAGGAGTATCCATATGCTGTTGGTGGTAGACTATTTTTAAAATCTCACTATTAATTTCTATATTTCAGCAAAAATATACCAACATTGTTAGGGAGATCAAAGCAAAGGATCTTGAACTCCGGATACACAGGAAGAAAAAACGAGAAATTCATCGGAGGTAAAAGAATTACATGAGGACTTATCTAGCTGGCTGGGGGGAAAAAAAACCTATTTCACAAATTTCAAAAACATTTGTATTTTCACAGACTCAGAGAGTTTGCTAAACTGTATGACACTATTCGAAATGAAAGAAACAAATTTATTAACTTACTTCACAAAGCTCACCAGAAAGTCAATGAAATAAAAGAAAGGCATAAAATGTCATTAAATGAACTGGAAATTTTAAGAAATAGTGCAGTTACTCAAGAAAGGTAAGTGTTCTAATAACTACTGTCCTTTCAAAGGTTTCTCTTCAGAGTCATTAAGTGATAAAATACCCTGGGGGATGATGAAATAGAAAATAAGTCTTTTACAAAACTAGAAAAGCCCTTGCTCACACACCCCGCTTTACAGCTGACAAGCATCTGAATGTGATTCCTTATGCTTCTGTTTGGGAGCCATATTTAAGGGAATGGAAAACTATACTCTGTAACTATGCTCACTTCATTTTCATTTACTCATCTACAAATGAAAGCACAAATTTGACAGTTTGCATTTAATGTTAGAAGACAGTCAAATGTTCATAAACCAGCATCCCATGATTGTAGGTGTGAAGCATCTAATGAGCTTATGTGAGGCAGTATGGCGGGGTGGTTAAGAGAAGGGGCTTTCTAGACCCAAACCCCAGCCCTGCCACTCATTAGCTGTGTGATCTTGGGTAAGCTATGCTAGCTCTCTGGGCTCACTTTTTTTACCCATAGAAATAGTCCTTTATATAGGACTTTTTGTTATTAAATGAATTAATCCAATGGTTGTTTTTTTAAACTTTATTATTTACCGTGTGCCAAGATCTGGTAGAATCTTTCACCTGTATTTAGTCCCTGATCCACAGAGTCTATACAACCTGAACTTTTTCTGGTGGCCACTATTGCCCAGTTTCCTTTTATAAAGATATTACAAAACGGGCTCTTGTGTGTGGGGTAGTGGAGGGGGGTTGGGTGGGAGTAGAGGTGTGAGGGGCTTGGTATGAAAAAGCAAATCTAACATCCTAATCAGTTTCTCATCCTACATGAAAGTAAAATATCATTTATAGAGGCCATGCATTCACTCAGCATTTATTGTGATGCTATATTGAGTCAGGCACTACCTGAGGTCCAGTGGACACTGTCAGATATAACCGCCTCCGCCCTCAAGATAGCAGAGTCTCCTGGGGATGACAGAGCAGTAAATGAATCACTTAAGTCTCTTGCTTTGATAAATCGGGGCAGCAGACACTTGGGGCACAAAGGAAAGATGTCCTAATCCAGATAAGGGCAAATCGGAGACCTGGGAAATTACAGAAGTTCCTGAAGAGTATCATGTGATCAATATCGTTACTACTATTGTCATTTCAAGGGACACACTAAATCAAGAGCTACCTTGATATTGCTTGTGTTTCGGAAGTCTTTATTGTTTTTAAATAAACTAAAGGAAATTATAATCGTACCCATTTTCCCATTATTTTTAAAGAAAGCTACAAAAGTCTATGCTGAAGCATGCCAACAACATTACCATCAGAGAAAGCATGCAAAACGATGTGTGCAAAATGGTAGCAAAACTTCAGGAAATGAAAGAGAAGAAGGAAGCCCAGTTAAATAACACTGACAGACTTGCCAACATGATCACAATGATTGAAAAGGAGATGGTGCAGCTTCGCAAAAAATACGAAAAAGCCGTTCAGCGTCGAAATGAAAGGTAAAAACCAGGAACCTGATGGGAGAGCACAGCACCCAGAGATCCGATTTAGAAATGTTGCACATTTTTCTCTAGACTTGACAGGGGATAGTGAGGGACATTTGACACTCAGGTTTCATCAGCCTTTGCAGGGCGGGGAGGGGGCTGTGTGCTTTCCCTGAAAATAAGAAACTCTGTCCTCGTAAGAAAGACAGCCAAGAGTAGGGTTTGGCAAGTTGCTCGCTTAAGGATCAAAGTCCTTTACCAGGCTACCACTCAGGATCAGGATACCATCAAATTATTTCAGTATAATTGCCATAAATAAGTCTTTGGATCTTGTGTTCACTTGGGCGACAGGTTTATTCATTAAGCCATTCACCCAGTTCATTTTCTCAGCAAGAGTAGCATTATTTCTCCCAGCTATAATAATATTATTAATTGATTACTACTTAACAGTTTTCCCAAGTTGCTTGTGTTCTGAGAAATCTGGTGCATGAGATTGTAGAGCCCTGTAGTAATTACATCAGGTATTAGATTTTTTTTCAATCAAACCTTGATTGTGTGCTGTTCTGTGTAAGGCTGTGTTCTGTGTTAAGTGCTGGGCCCTGAAAGGTGGTAACGCATCACACCTGGCTTCTGTTGTCAAGAGAATAAAGCAGCTCATGAGATGAGCCAGTGAATGGCAAATGAAACAAAATACAGAGCTAAGATTAGCCAAATACACCCCTGTGCACTTATGTTTTGAGGGAGGAGAGACAGAGAAAGAGATAGAAGCAATTAAAGATGCACTTGGGGATAATGGATACGCACGGTGTGGGGGAAGAACTTCAGGGTGTGACAAACACCACTTTTTCAAGGGGCTGGCAAGTGTTCTCTCTGGGGAAATTAAAAAAAAGTCCTCTTATTTGGCTCCTGGCACAAACCAAAGCATTTAGGCAGTGTGCTCCCAGGCCCTGGTCAGTTCTGGGGCTGGAATTAGAAAATTCTTACTTTGTTTCTTCCCCACAGTCTCCTCCCAGGGAGGGGTCTTTCCTCTGGCATGATTACAAAGGGTTATAATCATGGGGATTTGCCTGTTTATGGGGAAACGTACATCAGAAATATTTAACTTTAAAAGAGCCTAATGGTCCTGGCCAGTTAGATAGAACCGAATAGCTGCCGGAAACGCATTCCCTGGCCCCCCTGCCTGGGTTGGCAGGTCTGGCCCGTGAAAAGGGTCTGCAGAAAATCAGACCCTGGGATCATGTCGTTCATGTGTGGGGAGTGACATCCTTTTCCACCCCAGGAGGACCACTGGGACTTGCAGAGATACTGTGGCCGGCCAACGACATGGTCAGCTCAGAGTCCAGACTCTACACAACCCTCTCTCTCCCATGCCCAGAAAAATTCAAAATGTGGAGTTTAACTAGAAAGCCAACAGTGCATATCTATTGTCTCCTGGAATCACGCAGTGTTGATGTGTATTTTGCACCCAAATCCAGAGAGAACCACAGTGACTGGTAAAACAATGGCCTCAACATCCTCTTAGCCTCTGCCTCTCAATCTGACCACAGTGGTGTTCAGCTGATAGAGCGGGAAGAGGAAGTGTGCATTTTTTATGAAAAAATAAATATCCAAGAGAAGATGAAGCTAAATGGAGAAATTGAAATACACGTCCTGGAAGAGAAGATCCGATTCCTGAAACTGAAGATTGTGGAAAAGCAAAGA
This sequence comes from Delphinapterus leucas, assembly GCF_059928025.1. NCBI lineage: Eukaryota > Metazoa > Chordata > Mammalia > Artiodactyla > Monodontidae > Delphinapterus > Delphinapterus leucas. The sequence continues at coordinate 85,558,289 of NC_143137.1, read as the reverse complement.
CAGATTCACGTGACCCAGAAATTGCTACCAGCCAAGAGGGCTCTGGATGCTGATTTAGCAGTGCTCCAGATTCAGGTGGGAGAAGTGCGGATGACGCACGTCCTGGGAACATCTGCTGCTGTTTTCTTTTCTTTTCTTCCTTTATTGCTTTGTAGGTCATATAAGTTCTTACATGTAAATCAGGCCATGCTACTCCTGGTACCTACAAGAACTCTTGAGTTAAATGTCCTGTTTAAAAATGCCTCTGAACACTGCTCCAGGGTAGAATCTGTGCTTCAGGCATCTGAGCTACAGATTATCTTTTTATCCCCCATGAAGCACTTTCTGCCTTTCTTGGAATTTAGACCTTCCCAAATCTCAGCTCTAACTCAGCTGCTTCAGAGCTCAAAACTTCAGTAAGCCAGGCTTTCACTACGGCCAGCATAATTGGTTTTTTTTTGGTTTGTTTTTATTTTTATTCATAATTATGTTTTTGATGCTTGCTGGAAAGATCCTGCAGACCATCTAGCTCTCTTTTTTTGTTTGTTTGTTTATTTGTTTGTTTTTGCAGTACGCGGGCCTCTCACTGTTGTGGCCTCTCCCGTTGCGGAGCACAGGCTCCCGACGCGCAGGCTCAGCGGCCATGGCTCACGGGCCCAGCCGCTCCGTGGCATGTGGGATCTTCCCGGACCAGGGCACGAACCCGTGTTCCCTGCATCGGCAGGTGGACTCTCAACCACTGCGCCACCAGGGAAGCCCTAGCTCTCTTATTTTTGATTCTCTTTGATATTCTAGAACCAAGATTGTTGTTTCTTATTAATGGGTAATCGCATATAATTAGACTCCTTATTAACCCCTGTAGTTTCCCTGTAATTTAATAACTTGGCCTCTGACATGGCCTTTTTAAAAGTGGAATAAAGTCATAAAATTTAAACATAAAATAGCAAGTAAATAAATAAAACCATAAATATAAAGCCATTTTCTTCATATGTAATAATTATACTTTTTTCTTAATGAAAACAGAAGAAAAAATTAAACTAAACAATTCATGGCCTAAACTTTTTTCCATTGACTCAATGTAGCAGGAATACATTTTAACCTATAACATGTTTTCTAAAATGTCAGGTTTAGGGACTTCCCTGGTGGTCCAGCTGTTAAGACTCCACCTTTCAATGCAGGGGTGTGGGTTCAATCCCTGGTCTGGGAACTAAGATCCCACATGCCACGGGGTGCAGCCAAAATTTTTTAAAATAATAATAAAATGTCAGGTTTGCTTTCAGATTTTTTTCTGATTATAAAATTAAGACATACTCTGTTAATGAAGTTTTGAAAAAAATACAAAAATTTTAAAGAAAAAATTCTATCCCCAACATATAATCACTATTAAAATTATCAGAAATCTGGACGAAATCCTTCTGGTCATTTTCTAGGTTTACAAGTAAATGGTTTTCATTAGCTCATGCTATAGACACAGTTTTGGGTGATTTTTTTAAAAATTTAATCATGTCATGGGGTTCACAGGACTTTATGGAACTGAATGATGTTTCTACTTTCATATTTTATGGCATTTCAACGTGTAATATGCTATACAGATAATAGGATCTTTCATTTTGCACAAATATGGTAAGGTTTTGATTCCAGTGTTTGTTTCTTTAGTCATATGTTCTCCCATTCACTTCTTCAATAAGTGTAGCCCTGAATTAGATGGATTGGCTGGAACATCCCCCAGGCCTCCCCCAGGTCTCCCACAAAGCCTCCCCAGGATTCCTGCAGCTCTGACTCCTGCTTCCAATTAGTGGTTCCTTTGGGGGATCCACTCATCATCTTGACACACAGTGCCTGGGCCAGTTCTGTGCCACTTCAGTGCAGACTCGGGACTGGTTCCAACTTCCGCCTACACCTACACAAGACCATTCATGCCAGGCCTGTGTCTGTGAACTGACTTTATTGAAGAACTGGGGCACCAGTGTGAGGGGGTACATTAAAGAAATGCAAAGAACTTCAAATTAAGTATCAGACAAGTATGCCTTCCCACGCCACCACTGGGAATAGTCCCCCAGGTGTACTACCCCATGCAATGCCCTAGCCTAGTTCCATTTCACTGGCTGTCTTTCCATCTTTCACCCCCCATCTCCCCTCCACAGCCTTACCATCCAGATTGCGCCCCAGGCACCCCACGCTTGTCTCACTCCATTTTACAGAATAATTCGGCTCTCTCCAGGTCTTTCCCCGAACACACTTTCAAGGCCATCTTTGCCCATGCTACGTGATCAACATGCCCAGCAGAACAAAAGGACTTTAAATCCAGTAAGATCCACAAGAGAAAAAATTCATTCTGTACTATGGAAGCATTTTACTTGTGTTAATTGCAAATTAATACTTCTATTCAATAGATTAAAATAGATAAAATTAGTTCTTCTTAAAAAGAAAAAAAAAATATATATATATACTTAGTATTTATTATATAAAACCAGTAATCCGGTATAAAATATGAATTCAGTTTACCCAAGAGGAAAATACTATGCATTCAATGATAGTACACCCTGCCTGGTGTGAGCATTTATCATTCTGACTGCATATGAACTGAAGCATAGGGACTATGTGTTATCATCAGCTCCCTGTTCTACCAGAGTTAGTTCTAAGCTTAAGAACAGTGGACTAGAAAGTTTCGCATTAGTCTTCAGACTGCACCTAATTATTTAACTGTATACTCGGCACTAATCACATGGGCCCTTTGAAGGACACGGTGTGAAATTTCAAGCTTCAAGCAAGCTGTTTTTGTACCTTGCCGTGTAGTGCCAGATCTCTCTCATATCCTGTTGTTATAGCTACAGTGTTTTGTCTTTTTTTTCAATCTTCCTCTTTTTTGTATCACTTTCAGAATTCTCTTAAGGTTTGCTTTTTTTTGGTTGCTTGAAAGTTTTTAATCGTCCAAGGATTATCATAAGTCACATTTTCCTGCAATATTTTACTTGTAATAATAGCCTGTTTTTAGGGCTCCTGGAAGTCATGTGAACTGTTTTCGGACACAAGAGCACTATTTTATATCGAAAAAGGATACAGTTTTTCCTCAAGGGCCCATGGGGAAATAAGATCAATCAAGGCACCACTTTGATAAGCAAGCACCATATATTTTTTCTTATCTAATTTCCTAATTAACAAAAGGAGACATTAAATGTTGTTAATAACAAATACAACAAATACACATACATGGATACGTTATTAACTCCCTATTAAGGGCAATTAAGTGTGGAGAGACAGGAAGAAAAAAATATTCATGTCACCATTTGAAATTCTTTTTGTCGGGAGGAGAATAAGTTTAAAAATTTAAAGTACTCTAAATATATTATCTCGTTTAATGGATCAATCCCATGAGTTTGGGGCTTATTTTCCCATTTGATAGTTGAGGAAACTACGGTTTAGAGAAGATAAATGATTTGCCTGCGATTATACAGTTTTTCAGTAGAAAAGCTAAAGGTGATGACTTGGTTTTCACTGTGTTCTACATCCCTCCCTACAAAACAGCTAAGTGTGGCTGCCACTCCTGCTTGAGAATTTCTGTATTTCTTCATCCACCTCCAAAGTCTCATTGAGTCAACAAATATAGTTGAATATATAACACATTACATTGGGTGTTTACCAAAAAAGATACAAATAGTTCGGGCTATTCCTCACAGACTGTACACTGTGTTGACCTAGTAATTAAGAATTTTACTTTTCTTTGGGAAGCCATTAAGCCTATTGCCAGCAAAGGGTTTTAAACTGGAGTCTAGTATGTTGTGTACCCTGTATGCTGTGCTGTCTGCCTTGGCCCCTGTAACAACAGGCAATAAAGAAGTCAAGTCTGTATAGTCGGAGCTCTGCAACCACACAGCATCCCGGGAGTATAACACAAAATGGGAAGCAATAAAAGGACTGGTTGTAAAGTCAGCTTTTTTTTGATGACCCAGAAGTCACTGCCTTGCTTTGCAGAGTCAGTTAACAGGCATCTTCCTCTCTGTACCACACGTGAGTAGAAACATTGCTTAACCACAAGTCCCAGCTGATGGGGTGTTAAGAATTCCCTTCCACCTTTGCCTGGAAAGACCCTAAAGACCTTGGGCTACGTGACTTTAAGATTTACTGAGCAAAGTTACTGTTTCTTTCTTGTTTAATAGTTTTCACAGTGTACAGACAGAATAAAAGACCTGGAGAAACAGTTTATAAATCCTGAGGGTGAGAACAGAACACGCTTCCTTCCAGGGAAAGATATGACCAAAGAAGAAATGATCCAAAAAATGGATGCGGTAAATGTCCTTTCTTAAAATAGCATCTATTAGCCCCTGTTGATCAGTGTCACAGATATCTGTGGTACAGTTTCATGTTATGAGGATTCATCCCTCATTATTCGAGTCACTAATATAGTCCTTTCATTGCAATCTAGTAACGAAACCTAAGCTTGACTTTAGATGCTTGCCAAAAAAGTTAAAACCTGAGCGCTTTCAAAATGCCCATCTCTGTCTCACGGCCCATAGGAGCAATTTCGGCATCGTGAACGGATTAATTTGTCTTCCTGATGGGAGCATATCAGAGGAATGGCAACGTGGAAGCTAGACAGAGCTTGAGAGGGCCATTCTTTGCCATGGGGAGGAAGAAGTGCCACAGCTCTCGGGGGCGGGGGGTCAGAGGGTGAGGGGAAGTCTTGACTTCGTCCAGTTCATTAAGTCATTAATGTTCTTTAGTGAAGTCCCCCTTCATTAAGGGGGGAAAATAGTGCTCTAATTAGGAAAGATTTTGACTTGCATGACTTTTTTTTCCTATTGAAATTCTTTTCAACCGTAGCTGGAACTACAGCTGGCCAAGAAGGAGGAGAAGTTGCTGGAGAAGGATTTCATCTATGAACAGGTCTCCCGGCTCACCGACAGGCTCTGCAGCAAAACGCAGGCCTGCAAGCAGGACACACTGCTCTTAGCCAAGAAGGTCTGCCCAAGTCCCTGCCTCCTCTCTTCTGTCCTTCCTCCTCTATCACCTTCCATTTTCCACAGACTGCTTCATTTATTGGGGGAAGCCCCGGAGAGATTAGGCTTTATGAATAGATAAAGACAAAGAATTAAAATTTAAAATGTAAAGATGACTCTTGGAGAATTGTCCAAGATAAGTTTCAGTCTTGTGCCCTGAATGAATTCTCATTATAGTGGGAAATCCTAAACCTTTCAATGACAGTATACAACTTTCACTTAACAGGGTACCTACTCAAATATGACAGTCATTATCTTCCTATTTCATGAGACATGTTAAGTCCTTTCTAGTTCCTTGTGAAGGGAGGGCCTCATTTATCCAGCGGTCTGCATGGGAGCTGCCTGAATCCAGAAGTAGCCAGAAGCCAGCAATGGAAGGGGACCATTAAAGAGAACAGCAGTCACACAACTCCCTGGGGTGGAGCCCCCACCCAAGCCTCACTAGTGAGGAAAGGCCAGTAACGTGGGGCTTCCTAATTCCATAAGCTTAAAATACCAGGGCTTCTGATCCAAAGCTACAGGGTCAGGCAGGGACTGCTAGAAGCTATAGCAAGAGGAGCAGCCAGCAGGAGGGAGGCTGGTGATTCGGACGCAGCAGGACTTTGCACCACCAGGCATCAGACGGTCTGCTGCCTGCTTGGCGCCCCCGGCCCCTTGCAGCATCCCTCTGTGACAGTCCAGGGTTTTTAGTCAGTCAGCAACAGTCACTGGAGCTGCTGAGTGCAAAAGGGAAAGGGACACATTGTCCACACCATGTAGTGTGGGGAGACAGTTCAGAAGACGCCATGAATAATGGTGTCACCCACTGTGGGCTCCTGGGGGCAGTGACTGTTCCTTATTCTTAGTTTCCCCAATGCCTCGCATGTGCTAAACTTTAGAAAAACGTTTGTTGAATAAGTTAACAGTCCTGTTTTAGAAACAGTCCTGGCACACTAAACTACTGCAAATCTCAAGGCTTCTTGGCCACTTTTATTTGGCTTTACACTTCCACTAATAGACTGACGAGGCCAACAGCACTTGTGCAAATCTCAATTTACCTCACAAAATAAGAAATGTTAAGCCTTCTTTAGGCTCCTGAACGTTGCCTGAATTAGCATGTCTGAAGTTTCTTTAAATGTTGCCCTCCTTTATTTTGCAAAATGAATTTGCCTTTCTTTGGGGGAAGCTGGTTTTTGCTGAGGCCTGCTTGTCAAAGCTGATGGCAGAGTCCCTCCAGAAGTCAACTGTTAAGCCAGAGAAACACAAATGGGAGCTGCCGACACAATCCACATGACCAAGAAGTTTCCAGCATTACTGAGTCCTGTCCTCATGATTTATCTCCCTTTCCGTTCCCCACATTCCATGCTCTCTACCTGGCTTTCTTCCTCCTCCATTTAAAATAATCTCCTCAGAGTAGGCAGAGCTGGAAGACAGAAAGACATTCAGATCCCAGATCTGTGACTTACCACCACTACCAAGTGACGTTGAGAAAGATACATAAATGGTCTTAAAACTCAGTTTCCTGATCTGTGAAATGGGTGTGATATCAGCTCAAGTGGTGGCAAGCATCACATAGTCGAGCAGAAGTGGGCTGGCCCTTGCGGGTGTTCAACAAGGTTGTACATCTCATCTCTCATCTCTCTTAGAGAGCTTATGGCTCCTCTTACAAGTTTCCCAAATGAGCAGAAAATGGGAAATCTCAGCAAAGACTCAGAGAACCCAGAATAATACCATCCTTTTTTTTTTTTTTTTTTGATTTATGGAGAAGGGAGGTTGGTTAGTTATATACACACTCAAGTGTGCAATGACTAGTTAATAAAACTTAAAAGAGAGATAATGACTCATCATTGAAGCTCTGAATGCCTGTCATTTTTATTCAAATTATGCTTCCTGAAAACTAATGCAGTATAGAAGTTATAGAAATTTATATTCCCTATTCCCTTAAAGAGACAAAGTTTTCACATAATAATTGGTCATTATATTTTCAGAGGCACGTAAATCACCAGCAGCAACGCTTCTGTAAGCAAATGTACACACAGACCAGTATATACTCTATTAAGAGAAGAAAGTATTTTGAGGTAGGGTGTAGTTTTTGGATGCTCATATTCGTGTCTCAATTTACCTTGGTTCAAAGGAATGAACAATTAAAAGAGACTAAGAATTGATTCATTCCTTCATTCGACATTCAATTTTAATTTTGTCTCCTATATTCTAAGCAGTGGGAACCTCATGAATAAAACAAACAGTCCTTGTCCCCATGAAGAGTACGTTCTTGTAGGATGATAGGCTATAACCAAATAACCAAATACATTTATATTATAATGTCAGTAGTGAAAGGATATGAAGAAGTAATAAGACAGGGTAATGTGACACTGAGTGTTGGCGGGTGGCGGGAGTCACCTCTTACTGCCTCACCAGCCTTCGGCCACACTGAAAGGCCATGCTGTGGGCCAGAAAGCTTACAGGAACCACCAATTCCAATTTTACTTCTTTTCTGTCTTTTAAAATCAATTTTCCCACCTAGTCTTATCTTTTAATTCTTTGATAATAAATAGCTTATATGAAAAGGTAAGCACACATACACAACTAGGAACATTTCTTTTCAAATTACTGGCCAGACTGTCCAGTTCAGCTCATGCTTGCTTATGACCTCATAATGATGCATCCTGGGAATTATGATCAATAATACACAAACACTGAAGTGTGATAGTTTCCATTAAAAATCATCACGGATGCTGATTACCTTACTTAAGCAAGTGTATTAATAACTAATACAATTCTGTTCTACCAGATTTTCCCCCCTGCTTAAGTGGCAAACTAATAACATGGCAAAATTAGGCCAGAACTTAGACATCAAGAATACCCTTTCCTTTGTCCTTATCACCTCTGAAAAATGGAGACACTAAACTATTCCCCTCAATACTACCCACCTGGAAATCCAGTAACTAGATGAACAGACCTCTTTCTTCTCCCTCCTCCTTGTCCTATTTCACAGCCAGGGTGTTGGGCTGAATCTCTGAGGTCTCCTGCAGTTCTTATTCTCTGTGAATTCCCACTTAAACTTTCCTTCCTTCAGGCAAGAATGCCCACCTTCAGAGACAGCCAGAAGCCTGCCATTTTCTTCAAGTCTTCATGGAATGTATACATAGGCTAAGCCTTGGGCTTTTTAATTCTAGATGAATGGCTACCAGAAAAAGATCAAAGATGCTACTGAAAAAATGATGGCTCTTGTTGCTGAGCTGTCCATGAGACAAGCTATGACCATTGAACTCCAAAAGGAAGTCAAGGAGAAAGAAGATTTCATCCTCACTTGCAACTCCAGGATGGAAAAGGGTCTGCCCCTCAATAAAGAGATTGAGAGAGAATGGCTGAAAGTACTTCGAGATGAAGAAATGTATGCCTTGGCCATCGCTGAAAAGTCTCGGGTAAGCTATGGCTTCTACGTTGCATTTGTAAAATGTGCCGGGAAGGGCTGCTGCAGGGGTTGTCAATCCTCCCAAAATATATGAAAATGTTCTACTCTACCACACACATAGGCCCAGCAAGTCATTAGAAATAAGTTTTGCTTTTTTAAGATATTATGTAGGCAAGCAAAGTACAACAGTCCAAAGGGTCAGAATATTCCCTGGAGAACACTGGGCGGGCATCAAGTCCCACCCCACAGTGTTCTATCCTGGGCTGGTATGGTGAAGACCAGGACCTCCCATTGGCATGGCAATGGCCAGGCTGGCACTGGTTTTATCCTAGGTCTCTAATCTCTGTCTTTGCACCCTGGGTCAGACCATACCTTACTCTTCAATGTATCTGCTGTGGCCACCACAGCATATTGTGAGGCCTCAAGTGTATCATGGTTGTCACAGGCTTCTGCAGACTCTGCACCTGGTGCAGAAGCTACGATTAGGCTTCAGTACCACCCTTCTCCCACCAAAGACCTAAGTCTGTCACTGACCACCTACACACTGGGGGCTCAGTTCTTATTCCTACTCCCATGACCTTTCAATAATCTTAGAGTGGAATCAGGCATCTCTTTCTGAGGAGACTACATCCTGGGGGCCTATAACTCACTCTCAGACTACAGAGCAGACATCCCCAGAAGATCACCATTCCCTCCCTAACCCAAGAAAAAGGTGCATTCCAAACACATACTATGAATTCCTGAAAACAGGGTCTGATTTGTCATTCGCACGCTGCCTGGGATTATATTCCTGAGGGCATTCAGACTTTACCTGTGGTGTCCCAGCTGTCATTTACCTGTCTCCATTTTTTCCAATTCTTTTTAATGCTATAAGAGATTCCTCTGTTTTCCAGAAACACAGGCAGAATCTTGAGGCTCAAAGCAAGCTGCTGACCACTTCTCTCCACTGGTTCTACTTTACTCCTTATCTCCTCCCTTGTACCATTTGCTCACCAGTGACCTACCAAAGGAAATAGATTATCCTGCCTTTGTCACAAACATGGAAATAATTAGTGTTTAATGAAAGATACTGAGTTTGGAATGTAGCAAATTTAGGTCCCACCAACCAGTTTATGGTAAACCCTAAACCCCAGGAGTAGAGTGATGCTTGAGCAACATGGGTCATTCCAATGAGATGAAATGTGTGTGCAGGTGTGCATGTTTGGTGACGCACCCTCACACCCTCTTGTCCCTTTGGGGAATATCGGCCAGCAAGCATAGCCGAAGGCTGCTCAGACCCGGCTGTGTCTGATGGGCCCTGAGGACGAAGCGACTTTACCTGAGTTTTCAAAAACTGAAAAGGATAAATCATTCTTTGCAGGAGTTCTTGGAAAAAGAAACTCGCCAGCTGCCCAGTGGTGTTTACACAACTGCGGATCAGCGTCCAAATGCCTACATCCCAGAGGCAGGGTCCACTCTTCCTCTGCCAAAACCGTACGGCGCTTTGGCTCCTTTTAAGCCCAGTGAACCTGGGGCCAATATGAGGCACATAAAGAAACCTGTTATAAAGCCAATTGAAATCTGAACATGTGAACCAACCCAGGCTTCTCAAGGAGGCGCTTCAACCAGGCTTCTTCACATCCACAGCTGGAAAACGTCAGTGTAATGGCTCTAAATTACAGACAGAGTATCCACAACATATGCTTCCTTCCTATCACACTCAACAATTTATTTCTTTTCCACTTTATCTCTTGATTACATTTCAGAAATATATAGTAGACTGGGTGCTATAAAAATGCAATAAAAATAAATACCTTTTCAGCGAAGTACAGAAATTGGCAGAGTGGTCTTTGTTTATTAAAGAAAGAAAAGCAGATCCTGTTCAATGTACTCACTTTTAAGAAAAAGAAAGAATGGTTGAAAAGAAAAATAGCCCAAGTACTGCAGGGGCACAACTCACTTTGTTAAATAAATAGTTGCACTGCAAGTTGATGTCAGTAAATCTAAACTGAGTGAAAAGCAGTAGGGAAGCCTGTCTTTTTTCAAGTGATGTTATAGTGATTCTTTTTACAAATAAAGAATCCTTTTGGGCAAAAACAATTATGCCCTAATTTATCTTTCTTATAAATCTAGATTTTCCACCATGTTATATGCAAATACACTTGTGATTACTTTGTCCTGATACCAGATTTTTCAAAATTTCAATGAAGATATTTATAATTTTGCATGTGAAAGAGAAAATGAGGCCAGTTCCACTGATTTCATTACTCTAATATTACTGTATTTCACCCAAGTATATTTTGCTAATTCTGTTTACTTTCTCACATAAAAATATAAAAGTAGATTTGAAACCGGTGATTTTACATTCATTAACATGCTCAAACTAGTATTATTTCATATTGTTATCAGTTATGAATTTCATTTCACGACTCTGGGAGTGAGAAATATCACATTCATTTATTTTGCTAAATCAAACAAAATCTGTTCCAAGCCCCCACCCTGACACAGAATGGAGGGAAATTGAATCTCATTCTCCGTCTAGGAGTCCTGAATCTAACCTGACTGCTTTGTGAAGTCATTAAAAAGCAATTCCTTGAGAGAGCCTATAACAAGTAACGCTGTGTAAGCTGTGTGCTTAATGCAAAGAAATACTACAAACTTACACACAGTTGCTGTGTTGTAGGATCAGTAATTAGGGATTCAAAAAATAAACACATAGGAAGTTTAAATTGATAGGAAGGAAAAATAATTTTTAAAAATTACAAAGGTTTGGATGCTTAAATATTACAACGTGTGCTACTGGTCCGGAGGGTGACATGCCACTGTGCACTGGAATGGCCAGGGATCACAGTCAGATGGAAGTTTTTATCTGGCCCTTAAGCATAAATAAGATTTTAGTAAGTGAAGGGGATTCCAGGAGGGGGAAGTCGCCTGAGCAAGACTTGGAAGTAAGAAAACAAAAGTTCTGTTCAAGGCCCAGTGAGCGAGGCTGGCTGGAACAGAACGTTCGTACTGGGGAAGTGTATAAGGCCAGAATTTGGGAGATCTTGAATGTCAAAGAGTTTGGATTTTATCCTGTAATAAATGGCAAGCCACTGAAGGATTATGAGCAGAGGGGTGACAGGATCAAAGTAGTGTTTATCTCAAATATGCATCAGATGAATGAGACTTCAGAAAGCAGCAGAAACAACCCGGGTGTGAAGAGGAAAGCGTAGGGGAATGAAAAATAATGACCTTATCAAGAGGAAAAACCAGCACCGCCTTGCTGATATGGCTCCAAGACTTTGAGCTTCAGCGACCATGAAATATTTGACCTAAATGGGAATTTCTGTAGGAGAGGATAATTTTTAGAATGATGATTTTAGAAAAGCTGAATTATTATACTGGCTAGTGATATTTGTAATCTTTAAAATTTCACAAGTTCAATGAGGGAAACGGTGTGAAGAGAGGAAAGCAAAGGGTTTTGGGCTTACCCCAGGAATCAACTGTATTTATGGTCAGAACGTCACTGTAGAAGAGAGAGGGGAAAAAAAAAGAAAAGTGGGAGAACTCGTTAGGTGTCATGTGGGTCTTTGGGGGAACATGTTCATGGAGTCATGATTCTTGGTGGGAATAAAAGGCTATGTTCAAAGAACAAAGGAGTTAGGCTAAAACTTTCAGTGTTTTTTTAAATGACAACATATTACTAAATCAAACTTTTATAAATATAAAAATAACTTTATAATATTAAATACAGTTCCATCTGAACGTTCACGAAGACAAATCCTACTCTATGTATGTATAAATTGTTGTATTTTGCAAATTATTCCCTACTAGAATTAGCAGATTTGACTTAGTCCAAATTCAGTTTTTTTAAAAGTATCTAATTTCCAAAATAGAGTTTTTCTACAGCTTGTAATTTTTCTGCTTGTCATATGCTATTTTCAGTGACACAGCCAATTTTTTATTTTCTAAGCACTGTTCCTACATTTTTAAAGTATATTTTATTTCAGAGTATAATAGAAACTAGCTTTTGGCCTATGAGAGCGCTAGGAAGATCAGCCACTAGGAAGAGCATCACTTAGGCCACTTCATGCCCCCTTGGGCTGGCTGCCATTTCTCTACACTTGACTGTCTAGTTCTGTCTGAACTGAAATTCAGATGGCTCAACAATGTATTCTGATTTTGGTTACCAGTTTAAAATATAGCTAAAGAATTCTCAACGGAAGTAGAGCTAACGAGCAAGAGAAAAATACTGGAAGCTGATATAACTGCATTTTCCCTTTTATAAGCCTAAAAGCATCGTGGTGTGTTTCAGAGCTGCTTCCTCTACAAATTTTGCGTCCACGTTGTCACGTCCTTCAAAAGCATACAGAGCTGAAAGGAAAGAGAGAGAGAAGAGTTACTATGAAGCCATAGAACATTTATAATATTGTTCCCATACTTCATTGAAATCATAATTATTTTATATTTTAGTAAAACACATTATTCTGAGAATGTGTTGTTAAAATTTATTAAACCTCAGCACCAAGAAAGGCCATTCACACCAACCAAATGCGTTTTTAACCTCTTAATTCCTTTTAAAACCTGAAAGGTGGTTATTCCTTTGGTAATTTAGGTAGTAAATTGTGTATTCCTCATTAAAACCTATTGCAAGAAGATCCTACTTATAATTAAGGGATACTTTGGCAAGAAAAAGGTACACAGAAGCACATAGAGACTGACTGATGTGTCAGGGGAAAGACAGGAAAATCCTGAGAGCAGAGGAGTGACTTACCTGGATTGGAGGACTCAATATCTGTCAGTATTTCAATGAAGTAGTTCAGAGGCAGAAATTCTACACTGAATGACGACTTGTCCATCACAGAACTCCGGGGCTAAAGGGGAAACGGCTGTGGTATCAGCTGATTCTCCACAACAAGTACAAACTTAAAGTGGTGAGAACTACAACTGCTGTCCATATGGATGTGTTAAAATGGGCAAAGAGGTTCCAAAATCATTTAGCGGGGCCTCTGCTCCACACAGACTCACCTGTTTGTTATAGTTCTGAAGCAGTTGCTTTACATGGTTCCGGGAAATAATGTTAGAACTCACAGGATGATCCCAAAGTCGACAGATCTTCTGACCTGTAAGCTATTTTTGCAAATTGAAAAATATGTAGAGGAGGATTTTTAGGGCAGTGAAAATACTCTGTATGATACTACAGTGTTAGATATATCTCCTCATATATTTGTCCAAACTCACAGAATGAACGACACTGAGAGTGAACCCTAATGCTAACTATGGACTTTGGTGATTGTGATGTGCAGTGTAGGTTCATCCACTGTAACAGATGGACCCATTCTGCTGGGGGATGCTGATAATAGGGGAGACTGTGTGTATGTGGAGGAAGGGGGTGTATAGGAAACCTCTGTACCTTCCACACTAAAAAATTTAAGTCAATGATAAAAATAAAAAGATGGAAAAATACAGAGAGGAGAATATAGCTCACAGCATTAAGTAAATTTATCTTATATCAATTCATAATTTTTTAAAATGTATTCCAGCTAGTGAGTCTAAAAGACAGACTCTTTATGGTTAATGACCTTGGAGAAAGGCCATTTCCTATGAGGTATGCTTCTGAATTTTGAATAAATACTCCCTTAAATGCAACTCTGAGGAAAGCATTTTGTGTACTGAGGCTGCCAAACTCTTCTTCTGAAATGGAGTTCATCTGTTACTCTTCAAAACTGAGTATCTGCATGCCAACCCTACGTGATATTTTGATATGAAGCTACAGGTTATAGGCATGTACTCTGCCAGTGTCTCGCCCAGAAAATTTTAATTCCCTAAGGGTATAAGGCAAAAAAAAAAAAATCAAATTTAGAGACCAAACTAAATGTTCAGAGATATTCCCCAGAGAGATCTAGCCATGGAAAATATGCTTTGTTTTCTATTCTTGCCTCTGCCTCAGTAAGCCTGTGAGGGCGAGAAGGTGTTATAAAGCAAGACGATTAGGTCCAGGAAGGCATCAGACATCCCTTTGTGGGAGGATCGTGCCAGAGATATAAGTGCTCAACATATGTAAATGGCACAGAGCTGGCCAAGGCTCTCATGGCCGGGAAGTCCGCAGAGTCAGAGGCTCTGAAGACCTTGCCGTGGAATGTCTGAATTTCACAGCATTTCTGACTCAGAGAGCTACTATACCCCACAAAAACAAGGAGTGCCTGTATAACCCTCTCCCTCATGTTTCTCATTTTTCCTTCAACCAGGAATGTTTTCCTGCCGTGGTGCAAACAACAGTGAGAGGAAACGCAGTTCCAGAACCTTCTGACCTCACCTGTATTTCAATTTCTTATCAGTTTAAATGCCAAAAGCACATGTTTCCCCTCTGCCTCCCCTCAGACTCACAGATGTACATATTACTGTGGTTTCCTCAGAGGAGAAAACGGCTAAATGTTCTAGGTGGGCCTGTGCCAAAGCAGCACGCGCGCAGCCAGGGGAGCAAGCACTCGGTAGGCCCAGTGGGAGCAGCGGACAGACGGGTAGGGATGGACAGGATTTCTTGGAAAGGGCCGAAGGGTGAGACAATTCAAGTGACTTCAGCCCAAAGCAAGTAACTGCTCTTCCTGCAAGAAGAAATTGAAGGAGGGGTACATGCCAAGGCTTAGAAAATAGAATATACTTCAGGATTACCGGAGGAAGCCGCACAATGATGCTGAACTTTACTTTTTCATTTTTCTCTGTATTGTCCAGATCTACAAGAAAGTCAGAAATTGGCAAACAAAATAAAACAAAACAAAAAGAAAAAACCCAGTAATCTCCATTTTAATACCTGAGCAAGCTAATACTTCAGAGCTTCATCCTGGTAATGCACGTCCCAACCTTGTTTTTCAAGCCAAGTCTAACAACACTATGAAAATATTAGTTTGTGTCTCTCTGAATAAAAAAGGGATTTTTTTAACATCTTTATTGGAGTATAATTGCTTTACAATGGTGTGTTAGTTTCTGGTTTATAACAAAGTGAATCAGCTATACGTATACATATATCCCCATATCCCCTCCCTCTTGCATCTCCCTCCCACCCTCCCTATCCCACCCCTCTAGGTGGACACAAAGCACCGAGCTGATCTCCCTGTGCTATGCGGCTGCTTCCCACTAGCTATCTATTTGACATTTGGTAGTGTGTATATGTCCATGCCACTCTCTCACTTCGTCCCAGCTTACCCTTCCCCCTCCCTGTGTCCTCAAGTCCATTCTCTAGTAGGTCTGCGTCTTTATTCCCGTCCTGCCCGTACGTTCTTCAGAACCTTTTTTTTTTTTTTTTTTAGATTCCATATATATGTGCTAGCATATGGTATTTGTTTTTCTCTTTCTGACTTACTTCACTCTGTATGACAGACTCTAGGTCCATCCACCTCACTACAAATAACTCAATTTCGTTTCTTTTTATGACCGAGTAATATTCCATTGTGTATATGTGCCACATCTTCTTTGTCCATTCATCTGTTGATGGACACCTTGGTTGTTTCCATGCCCCGGCTATTGTAAATAGAGCTGCAGTGAACACTGTGGTACATGACTAAAAAGGGATTTCTTAATGAAGCTGCTGCTCTATATCAGGGAACAGCGTTCTGTAACAGGCTGCCAGTCACAGAGCAATTTTGCTGACTGACTTAAAACATACGGCACCTTGAGGAATGGCAAATACTTCAATATATATTAACAAAACTCATCTATAAAATACCACAGTTGAATAATTTAACCAAGAGTCATTACACTACAGACCTTATTTCAAGTTCAAATTCTCATAGGCACTACACCTCTCATTACTTTTCCTTGCATTTCAAGTCTAACTTTGAGAGGACGGAGTTAATCAGCTGAAAGTAAGCCACTGCATGACATTCTTCTTGAGAAATAAGCCTTCAGTCTCCTATTCTCAAGTGCCCTCATGTACGGAAAAGGAGTCTAATAGTTGTGTACGGATTGAGAAGCCCTTTGGGGTCTCTTGAAGGGCAAAGGCACGGTGGTCCAAGGGACGGTTACGGGAAATGAACCGTGCTCAGCAGGCCCAGCTGCGTAACTGTGGAACCCACGCAAAACGAAAACGAGGAGCCTCTCTTCAACTACTAAGAATGTCGAGATTGAATACAGAACATTAAACCCTGCATGGGCTCCTTCTGAGTGCAGCAGGGCCCCGTGTGACCACAGGCCACACACCCACAAAGGCAGCCCGGGTGGTGCTGGGGCTGGAACAAGGCAAACTCAGGGCCCCTTACCTTTCATGAGCCTTGTGACAGCTGTTTCTGTGAGAAGCAACACTCCGTTATCAATGTAATGCAGCAGGTTATGCAAAGGCAGACAGTGGACACCAAGGATCGTGTGCAGAGTGTGAAAACCTAGGATGAGAGACCCGGGACGGTAGAGACGGTCAGATATCATCTCCGGCCTCCCAGAGGGAATGACTCTGGTGATGGCAATAAAGCACTCAGCTCACCACTTGGCAGCTAGAGTCAAATAAATGCTCCTTGAAGACAAGGTCCAAGGTTCCTTCCTTCTGTATTATCACAACTAAGTATTGTGCTGGGTATATAGTAAGTTCCCAATAAGCACGTATTCCCTCCACCTTGTATGCCTTCCTAGGCAAAAAGAGAAAAACAGTGCAAGGTCTGCTCAATGAAAATGGTTTTACAGTTTAAAAGGTTTATAATTCTATGGTAAAATCGCAAAATAGAAAAATTAACAGTAGAGCTTCAAACTCCACATGCCCAGGCTAAAGCCTGATGGACGGGGATCATTTTGCTGCAGTAGAAAATATCTGGACCAGAAGGGGACTGATTAGTTTAGATGACTAATCTCTGGGTATGCCCTAGAGAAAGGCTTTTGGGGTCTACTTGGACTAAATCATATAAAAGAAGAACTAAAATGATATTGCCAGATAGCAAATCTCCAGGAATTCAGTAGAAAGGCACTCTCAAGGCCTTGGGCAGGGCCAAGTCTAAGTCTCACGGGCAGGGCTACCCAAACTCTCACAGAGCTAGAGCTCTAAGTCCACTATTCACACTAACCGACACAAACAACATCCACACACAAACAACATCAGACCGGGAGAGAATCAGAAAAGCCCTCTTGGAAAAGATGGCATGTGAGAGGCGCTTTGAAGGGTTAATGCCATCCCTGAGAGTGGAAATGACGTGAGAGAACATACAGGCTGGAAAAGCAGCAGAAGTCAGGTTTGACCTGAGTAGACAGAGGCCGGAATCATGCTGTGCTGCTTACTAGACGTAGGTAATTAAGCCTTTCCAGCCTCTGTTTCTTCATCCCTAAAGTGGAATCACCAGTACCTTTCCTGCAGGGCTGCTCTGAGAGCTACAGCTAGGTCTGTGAAGAGCCTGGCACGTGGTATAACAACATGACTAACACCAGACAGGTACTGAGGCCTTTCATTTACGCACAGGCTCACTTGATCCTCATATAACACCGTGAGGTGGGAACTACTTGATCCCCACTTTATAAATGGGGAAACCAAGATTCACAGGAGCTAAGAAACCTGCCCGGGAAATAGTAAGTGGCTGAGTTAACATTTGAATGCAGGCTGTGGGATTTTAGCCTAGCTTTTTAACCACGATGTTATCCTGCCTCAAGAACTGGTGTTAATGGAACAACACGAACAGAGGCCCAAAGGTGAGAAAGCATGGGGCACATTTAGGAAAGAGTAAATGACCCAGTTGGGTTGGCACAGGCGTGCAAGAGGAATGGTGGAAGGTGAGACTGGAAAGGTTAATCTATTCAACAAAACCCCTTCGGCACGCCAGGCAAGGAGCTGGGTGTGCAGTGATGAGAAGAACAAGCATGACTGCTGCTCCCATCCACCTTCCAGTCTGATAGGGAGACTGACAATCAATTAATCACAAAAAAAATATTCATTTTTTAAAATATGACCAGTTCTATGAAGGAAAAGTACAGGGTGCTTTTAATATATGTGTCACAGGGTTGAGTGCTGAATGACAGCAAGGAATTGATTATTTAGTAAACTCTGGAGAGGCAGGATTGTTTTTGAAAGCTTTTGAGCAGGAAAGCTTTTGAGCAGGATTGTTAGAGGATTTGAGTTTTACTTTTGGAATATTAACGTGGCAACAGGTAAAGAATGGACCGGAGTAACAGCTTGCTATCAGAGGAATAAAGATCTGTTGGGAAGTGACTGCGTGAACCTGTCCAAGAGGGAACGAGGGCACTGAGAGTGAGAGGGAAGGAAGGGATCATAGGATCATGGCGACGTGTACTGGCTTGGAAACTGATTGGATGTGGATGGGGAATGACGAAGACTCGTTGCCTGACCTTAGAGGCTTACATGACAGAGACATGATGGCCAAAGAGAGCTGGGACTTGGATTCAGAGACGTCGTGGAGCGTTCTCTCTCTGAGCATATGAAACGTGAGCAGTGGGAGACTTGAGTCCCATGTCCTGGCAACACTGAGGGTCAGATAAAGTTCAGACTCTGCCCTCAATCAGATGTTAATGGGCTGACAATGGGATGAGTCTACTAACTGCTCTGATTCCAAAAAAAAATAGTGATTTTACTAGCTAATTAACAACATGAGATTTTTCAAATGGATTTGGACAGTCTTCTCAAGATTAAAAAAGTTATAAAATTATTTCTGAGGAAGAGTTTATAGAAGGTTATTGATCCTACAGATTTTCTCCATTCAAAATTCCTCTCTAGGGGCTTCCCTGGTGACGCAGTAGTTGAGAGTCCGCCTGTCGATGCAGGGGACATGGGTTCGTGCCCCGGTCCAGGAAGATCCCACATGCCGCAGAGTGGCTGGGCCCATGAGCCATGGCCACTGAGCCTGCGCATCCGGAGCCTGTGCTCCGCAATGGGAGAGGCCACAACAGTGAGAGGCCCACGTACCGCAAAAAAAAAAAAAAAAATTCCTCTCTAGCTCTGTGTCCATGTCCTAAAGATCCCTGATGACCCTTTAGCCTCCATTCCCAGGGCACAGTCCCAAATTCAACAGCCCATTCCTGGCCTCCTCTCAGCATGTCAGCTCTAAGCAACAGAGCAAACTGGCTAGAAGTAGGCATCGGTACCGAAAGAGAGACCTTTTCCAGCCAGCTCTAGTCCTCACCCTCCAGGGCTCCTGGCCTTCTCCAGGCAGCAAAGAGAACACAGGTCCCTTTTAAACGGTAAATGCTCCAGCTCTAAACTATGACTTCTCTTCTGTGGTCCTCATTCCCTTTTTTCTTTAAGTAACTCCGGTTACAAGTTTCTGACACTTGGAACTCAAACAGTTCTCACTAGTCCACGGGGCCTGGAAAGCGAGCACATTTACATACATACACACAAAAATACCTGCATTTACACACACATGCCCCACCCCCCCAACATGATCCAGTGTCACTTCATATTAGGGAAACAAACATTTCTGAGAAAAGGAGAAAGAGAAACTGCTCTTTCTTACTTGACCCATGGACACCAGCCATTAAGCTCTTACTCATAATAATTTTCAATCACTATGGGTAAAATTGTTCTGTGTCTTCCATCCTTATCCATCCCTGTGTAGAAATGCAATGTTCTGTAGAAAGTGGATTTTTATGATCTCCCAGATATAATATTGTCCCCAGTGAGTCAGTGTCATTTACTTATAAAAGGAGCTTGGAGATCCATGGTGAACAAATCCGAAACTGTCGACCCATTTCTCTACCAGGTCTTTTGTGTTAATGACAAACAATTAAGAATTTAAGCTAGAAAGCCATATATAATTTTCATGAAATCCCTTCACTCTTTCTAGAGGGCACCTCACAATTCATATTCCATTTAAAGCCATCCATTCTCCTCATGAGTGGTCACTTTCAGATCCCTACAAAGTCACAAGAAACTCCTTTTGTGCCTCCACTACAAGCAGATCTTATAAGATAAGGCATGGATAGAGAAAGTGTGACAGATTCCAGACTGTACCAGATATATCACAAATGCAGAGAAGTTGAGATGTGCTGTGGGGATTTTCCAGGCCCATAGACAGCCAATGCTTTAATATCAACTAATTCAACTGGAATATAAAATTCAAGAGGCAGCACAGAATAGTAGCTAGAAGCATAGATTTTAGGGCCAGACTCCCTGGATTTGAGCACTGGCTCTGTTGCCTAATAGCTATGTGACTGTAGGCAAGTTACTTAACTTTTCTGTGCCTCAATTTCACCATCTATAAGGTGGGAATAATATTAAGTGGAACCATTTGAAAGTGCCGTCTTTCTTGGTCAAAAACTGGTTGGATATTAACAATTTAATATGGTTCAATTTAAGCTCTTATCACTTAGCATCATTATAAAAATTAAATGTGCTAATTTATGTAAAGTACTTACAATAGTACCTAGCACAAAATGGGGACCATATACATGTTGCCTTAAAATGAATGAACAAAGGAACAAATTAATGACGGATGGATGGATAGATGTATATGAATGAATTAAATAAAATTGGCTAGTATATATTATATAGCGATAGCTATCATAAAGCTTAAAACTCATCAGAACTTACACATAACAAGCATAAGGTAGGTCGTTTATAGCAAACAGGAGCTTGTTTCTTATAATGAATATTGATTTATATGCACATTTTCCCAACTAGACTTTTGTTAATTTTTGGAATTGCTCTAATTTCTAGCCCAGTACCTGGCATGAAATTGCTCAACAAATGTTTGTTGACTGAATGAACAAATGACCAATTAAATGAATGACTGCAGACACATGCGCCAAAGGCGTTTTGAAGCCTGATTTGGTCCTTTTTCAAAATCCTAAGGGAAATTTTTAGCTTCCAAGGAACATATAAGAATCAACTCAATTTCTGACACCCAACCAGACCTACTTCCTTCTGAGTGTTAACTTTCTTGATCAGATAAACTAGGCCTGGAGACATCAGAGAAAGATCTCCCTGAATCAGCTCCACTGGTTTTTGAACCAGAAAGTTGCATGGGGACCAGCCTTGGCTCCTAAAATTGGTGACAAGCTACTGTATAGTTTAATAATCAGAGGAGATCTGGTCGGCAGAGACCAACCTCAGGCCCATCTGTCACAGTGACACCAGACACACAATTTCGCAGACATAGGAGGCCTCATTCTTAAACTCATAATGCACCAAAGTCCAGAGACTATGTGAAGAAGAAAGAACAAGTTTATTACAACAAAACCCAAAAAAGCCAAGACTTACCAGGAGGCAGAGGTAAAAACAAACTGTTAGTAGCTTCCAAAATCCTGGTCATGATGTGAAAGACCGCAAATTCAGCAGCACTCGCCCGCCTATTGCTGGTCAAAGAACAAAGCAGCATGTCAGCCAAGCAGCTCATCTCCAAAACCCCATTTGCATGTAAGCAGTAGCTCTGAGTGCCACATCCTGGTGGAATTCATGCTAATTGTGAAAGGCTATGCCCCATAGAAAGGTTCATAGATGTGATGATGACCAGCGGCCTAATGCCTAGAATCTAACCAGACGGTAGGCACAGAAATGATAAATTGCATTAACTTAAATTCCCCTTCTTGGCAGTACTGAGCTCATGTGCCCCTCCCTCCTCATCAGCCAGATGCCAAGGAAAGAGGACAGGTGAAGTAACAGGGGCATAACTTTAAATGCTGAGTTCAGAACTAAGATGGATGGTGTAAGGGGCTGGTGAGAGTTACTTTCAACTGGTAAGTCTCAAAAAGGCTTTGCTACAACAGGCAGCAATCAGAGTTGTTTTACCTCTTTGTACACCATGATAAAATAGAGCAAGAAATACTTGCGTACAAGTGGAGAACCCAGGGATGAAGATTATGTTTCCTCCAACTGGCTTCCAGTATTTGGCAAATGAGATCCAGCTAGAGGGTAAAGACAGTCTGTTAACCTCTGTTCATACCCTTTCCCCTACAAGCTATCCTTCCATAGCTCTGACAGGCATGTTCGGGCAGCTGGCATTCAGGCTGTGCCCGGACACAGAACCAGCCTTTCTGAGGTCAATTCTCAAGCAGTGGAATCCCAAATGGAAAGACTGAAAATGTGCAGCCGCGTCTAACAGAGCACCCTCTGTCACTGCAGGCAGTGCCCCAGCTGAGCTTCCCCACCGCTAATCGGCCCCATCGCTCACAAACACAGGCCCTCAATCACAGGCCCTTATCCATCAGTGAAGGTCAAGTGCAACAGAGTTTGCCCTAGGCCTGTTATGTGGCAAGGGTGACATAGCTGACAGCTGACAGAGGAAAGGCGGTTCTGAAGAGAATGGAGGTCCTGAGCATGTGCTGTGGAGCAAAACTAGTTCCATGTCCAGGTTCTACATTTCACTCGTTTGCCAGCAACAGGGCAATCTCCGAGGAGCTGTTATCAGGACCACAAATCCATGCATTGCACATGTAGGCAAAGGACAGGGGACAAAATTAGGAAGAGTTTCCATATGAGCACAGACAGACACTATTTATTCTCAATGATATAGATTCTCAGTTTCTCTTTGGCTGAACTCAGGTAAGATAACAAATAAGCAATATAATCAGGTTTTGCAGCAACCTCCTCGGATTTATTTTCTAAAGGCTGTCCAGCCACTCTCCTGGAAGGGGACTGGGAGACTCAGTCGTTTGCTGCTGGGCAGGGTGAGCAGCTTTGGCATCAATCAGTGACTGCTGAGTTGGAAAGACAGGGGCAACGAGTTTTCTGAGACCTCATCTCTACCATTTCTGGCCCTATTGGTTCTAGGAGCTGTTAGCACAAACTAGTGTTATGGGGATTCTTTTATGTGATTAACTATAGGGAAGAATGATGCTTGAAGAAAAACCTTAACATTCTGGAAGATGAAATTTAAAGTCAACAGAAAGGAAGATGGTAGGTGATGTGTTAAATAACTGTGTGTTATGAAAGGACAAAGAAAGTAAGTTAGTATCAACATGGGGAAGATCAGTAACACATTCATAAAGTGAGCCCCTTGGTATTGTTCAACTGCAAAGAATTATTATTTAAGAAAGTTTCAGTGCCCTGCTTGTAAGCATTAGTATATGCAAATACCAACCTGTCTTCCTATACTAAAATTCTGAAAGTCAAACCTTACCATAGAAATTCAAATATATGATTTAAAACCAGATACTAATGACTGCAATGAAGGCAGAAAACTTTTTTAAAAAAATATTCCGCAACTTTATTCCGACTAATTAACTACGAACCGTCTCTATGGCCATATGACCAACAAAGGGTTTGAGTGAGTTACTTCCATGCATGCACTTTACTATAGAAATAAATCAATGGGTGGCACTTGGGAGCATTTTGGGGAGTTGTTTTAATTCAACAAACACTCATTAAGCAAGTGCTATCCAAGAGCTCATGCTCCATTCACAGAGCCATTCTGCCACTACCCAGTTTTCCAAAATAGAAGATTTCTTTCTGTATTTCTTTTTCGTTTGTTTGTTTTTATTTTTTTTAATTTGTTTTAACTGAAGTAGAGTTGATTTACAATGCTGTGCCAATCTCTGCTGTACAGCAAAGTGACTCAGTTCTACACATATAGACACTCTTCTTTTAATATTCGTTTCCATTATTGAATAGAGTTCCCTGTAAGGCAGAAAACTTTAAAAGTTAAACATGAAATTAAATCAGGGCCATATCTAATAAATTTAACTAATCTTCCAGAATTCAATGCAAAAATATTTGTTCACATTTACACGCTGGTCCTATGCAAACCTGGAGAAATGGAGTGTTGCAGTGTTCTTTCTCTTTCTGTATATTTAAATACTTTAAAATTTTTATCCATCTTATTATCTCCAGGTTCTAAGTAGGGTGAGGCCTCAACTCCATATGCGTTTTGAAAGACTCAAGACAGCCTCAAATTTCAATCCAGCTGCATCACTTCTACTTACACATGGATCACACAATTTCAATGAGTGGCTACCAGGTAAATGGGATGCCAATCTCATCAGCAGACTCTGGAACGTGGTAAGTATTTATACAACTGGGCTGGAATCTCACCTAATTGGGCTGTTGGAGCTAAGTAAGAATTGAAGTTCAAGTTCTCTCATGTTTGCAGAAACCTCCATGTACAGAAATCACTACCTATGGTTTAATAAGGAGCTGGAAGATGACAAGATGACATGAACATTTGGCAACCATTGCTGAATTCATCACTGTTCCAGGCTTCCATGAGCATATAACCACTACTGCAAGGGAGTGCAATAAGCCACTTCTAGAGCCACATTCTCTTTGTTTTTTGGTTCTTTTCCCCCTTTCTTCAATCTACAGCACCACATATACAGGTTTGAGGATGGGAGAGCTCCAAAAAACCTAATATGAAAAACCTGCTGAACCACATACTGGGAACTATACACCCAGAGACCAAGCGGTTGAGGGAGGGGTGGGTCGGGTAGAGAAGATAAAGCAAAACCAACCAGTTTTGAAACGTAGTCCAGAACCATCTGTTCAATTTTCTTCTTTTCCACACCCTGTAGATGTCTCAAAAGATGGTCTTTTAGCTCAGACACCATCTGAAAACAGAATATAGATTAGATAAGTCAAAACCTACCCAGTCACACCTGCAACTGGTTTGAATTCTATTCATTATTAACACTTCCTATCAATATGAAAGATATTGGACCTGAAGATCCCACTAGCAGAAATGCATAACCCACAATGTTCCTTAATGGGCATAAATCAGGGGGCACCACCATTTTCCTCAAGAGGAATGACTTATGATTCACCCAAAGTCCAGTCAACAGCTGAGAGCCAGGCTCACAGCCCTGTTGAGAATTCTCCAAAGAAGCCAGTGGAAGTCACTAGCTTAGCAGTCAAAGGCTTTGGGATCTACCAAAGGATTGAAGTCTACTGCGCCTGGCTCTGGAGAGCTAACAGGAACAACTCTAAATGTGGAATGACTGTGCTAATGGGGGTGGCGGGAAGGGACAGGTTTTGGGTGTTTGCAAGGACAGAGGATGGAGTAAAAGGAAATGCACCAGGTACCTCTCTCTGCACAATGGTTAAGACATTCCATGCAGCTCCCTGACATGTAAAGGTATGGATATATTTAGCCTAGTGCCTCCAAATGGGCTTGTTTCTATAGCCACACTCTTCTAACCATTCCTGGGGCTCCCCAATCAGTGTGGCATTCCCAGCCCTCCCACTTTTTGCTTTTCTCTCCCTTTCTTCCTTTTTTTCTCGCTTTTGCCTAAATGGCCTGCTCAGCTACAAACCCTCTTGGCTAGAGAAACCTTTGCATCAATAAACACCATGGGAATTGTATAACTGACAACACAAGTATATGTATCTTCTATTTTAGCAGATTTACATTTACGACAGACACGCTGGGCAAACCTTAGCCCGTGGCATCCTGGGCCAAGACAGAGTGGTATATTATTTCAATTCAGTCTCCGGCATGTGCTAATTGATTAGGCTTTAAAAAAAATTATTTTTTTTCTGTGTAAGTTATAATGCATATTTTTGTGCATTTCAATTTTTCTATAATAAGCGTAAAGATGAAAATTTAAATTGCTCATAATCCTACCATCTACATTAACATTTTGGTTTTTTTATTTTCCTTTTTTCCAGTGTGCACACTCATTCTAATATTTTACAATCTGCTTTTTCTCACATAATAATTTATGTCATTATTCTTTATCACACTAGTTGTAATGGCTGCACAGTGTCCAATTTTATGAAAATACTATAATTGAATTATTTATTCCCTTCTTATACATATGCGATATTTCCTTTACTATTGTTACAAATATCACCAAAAAATCCTTACACAAAAGTTGCTTGCCATATCCTCGATTATTTTGTCAGGCTAAATTCCTAGAAATGGAATTCATTGGGTCCCTACTTAAGGTTATAGAGACACTGCTAAAATGGCTTCCACTGTGGTTATATTAATTTCCAATTCCATCTCATGAGGCTGTCAAACTCCCTGTACCCTGAACTTTCCTAGTATGATTTTTAAATTTTTGTCAATTTGATAGACAAAAAAAAAAGACAAAGAAAAACATTTGTTCTGTTTGTCATTTGATTATAGCAATGTTAAGCATTCTCATTCTTACCCTGACCCAACTCAATATCTCTTGGCCTAAATTAACTTTTGAAAATTCACTGGTCACAGCTTTTGTCCATTTCCCTTCCGGTGTGTTGTTCTCTTACTGATTTATAAACATTACATGCCAAATGTTATTCTTTTATCACATATGTGGCAAATACTTTTTTCTAAATGTATTGCCTTTCTGTTGTTCTCGTCTAAGTTTTCAGTCAATCTTCTCCTGTAGGTTTATGTTCAATAATACACTTAAAAGGCTTTCTCAGTATTTTTTAACTGTCCACTTATGTTATTCAAATTCTTTCACACAGTTTAAAATTTTTATATGATCCCTTAACCTGATATTTCTGTTGGTTTATGATATAAAGTGGCGGTATTTGGGGTGGGAAGAATCTAACCTAATTGTCTTTTCCAAATAGTCAGGCATTGATTGATTGATTGAAAATTATTTCTTTCTACATTGATTTTTAAATGCCTCATTTTTATCATACACCAAATACCCAAATTTAAACTAGAGCCTCCTGTCTATCTTTGTATCAGCACCATATTGTTCCAATTATTGTAGATCAACAACACATTTACATATCTCGTAACGCCAGTCCCATTCCTCTTTATTTTGTCAAGTGAGTCAGTCAACTGTCACAGAAATTTCACTGGCTTTTTGTTTATAATTTTACTAAAGTTAGATGTTAAGGATTTGGAAATAATATACTGTTTTTTGTTATCTTTTTTAACTGGTTAATCCTAATCAAAAAGAAAATAAATATAGCATCACCAGCTTACTAATTTGCAGCATTATTTTTTTATTTTTAAATTTTATTATTTTCCCAGTTGATTATTTTGTTTGTTGCATTAGACAATCATAGCGCCTTCTTTTACTTTTGTTTCTTATTGCATTGGCTAGAATTTCTAAAACAACGTAAAATTTTAGTGAAAATAGCAAGGATACTTAACTTCTTTCTGACGTTAATAGCACTGCCTCCAAGGTGACATGAAGAAGGATGCTGGCTATTAGTATTAGACTATACTTTGTTTAAAACTCCAGAAGTGGAATTTTACTTTTATCAACTTTTAGCACCTACAGAATCTTTTTTTTCCTCTTTGACTTAGTCGTGTGATGAATTACATTAATATATTTTCTAATATTAAGCCTTCCTAAAAAGAAGCCCATGTGGCTATGCTGTATTTTCAAAGAGAGCACTGGGAAGTATTTTAATTACGCCTGTAGTATCTATATTCATAAGTAGTCACTGTCAGATTCTGGTTTTAAGGTTATGCTGGCTTTTTTAAGTGATTAAGAAGCTTCTCATCTTTTTTTCAAAAAAACTTTACATAACATGAGAATGATCTGGTCCTTAAAAGTCTGAAAGCACAAACTCATTAAATA
The DNA here is from genome assembly GCF_059928025.1 of Delphinapterus leucas. Lineage (NCBI taxonomy): Eukaryota > Metazoa > Chordata > Mammalia > Artiodactyla > Monodontidae > Delphinapterus > Delphinapterus leucas. The sequence goes on along the minus strand of NC_143137.1, from coordinate 85,530,572 downwards.
ACTTGGGGCCTTTTTTGGAGATAATCTTTGATATTTTTTCTAAATTATTTTATGGCTATTATGCTTTCAGGCTTTCTATCTCTTCTTGGCTCAAGTTTGGTCATTTCTAGTTGCCAAGGAAACTTTGTTTAACTGGAATTTTTAAGTGTATGAATATGTATTTACACGTATTTTTCTCATATTTTTAAACTAGCTATATTTAAGGTAATAGATTATCCCATTCCTAAGCCTGCACAGTATTAAAAATATTTTATTAGACTTCTCAGATGTTTAATAGTTTTTTTTTAAGATTTTGGATTTATTTGCCAATCCTGCTCTTCAATTAATTTATTTTGATTTATATCTCTTTGGTCTTCCTAGTGGTAGGACCTCTTGAGAAAGAATACTTTATCCTGTTGTATTTTAAACCCAAATACAAACGCTACAGAGACGCTGCTGTTTCCTATTTTAAAAACTCTCAGCGCTATACATTTCCTTATGATGTTTTATAATTATACATTTATTGGGGTCACTGATTAATTCATGTCTCTCTCACAAGACTACAAGTACCAAGAGGGCAGAAATTATATATGTGTTCCTCACCACTGAACCTACAGTGAGTGACTGGCAACAACCCTGTGTTGAAAGAGTGAATGAAAAAGAAGAACAGAATGAGAAGTACAATCTAGCCCTTCCCCCTTTCCTTGGAGCCCACTGTTCACCAGCACTGAACAGCCCACAGACCACTTACCAGCCCCATAAGCAGCCGCTGGTGGTTGTCTTCCTCCTGCAAGAGGGGTGTTAGTCTTGGCTCTGAAATTAAACAGAGCAACAGTCAAGCAGGGTGGTTTTCGGGAATGGGCTGGAAGGAGGAGGCCTCAGCCTGGGTTTCCCTTCTCTGAGTCACTGGGAAAACATAACAATTCCCTGATGGGATGAAAATTTTTCATTCAGTGTGACCTAGTTCTACACGCTGCAACTTACCACTTAGTGATATGCACAGAGAGAGAGCTGTGAACCAGAGAGGCAGAGACTGGGAAAGAAAGAAAGAAAACAAGGAACATGTTCCCAACACCAATATACTCTGACTTTGATTTCTCTTCAGTGTGAAGACTCACCACTAAGATCCTCTGCTTCATAGGAGATTCTAAACCCTAAGGGAGGGGCAAACCCAGGGATGGGGACTTAGTGGAAGGGTCGCAAGACTCCCTTCTTTCTGACTCCAACTTGTAGTTTATAGAGTTACTGAGGTGAGGAGACCAGTCAGTTACTGCGGTAAATAAGAATAATTGGCACAAGTTATGGGACTGAAAAGGTAGCTGAGATGGAAAAGTGGCATGTAAGGTTAAATCAAATGGCACTTTCTCCACCTTGATTTGCACCGCACCAGCAAGACTGGAGGGACAGGAAAACGCTGTCTCTAGGAAGATCTGCCCTAACGCTCCGCTAACGGCACCTTCAAGCCCCATCTTCCTTTCCCAGAACCTGAGTCACGAGCCCGTCAACAGGCGGAACTGCCCCGGTCAGGGGGCTGAGGACTCCGTGTGGGAGGGCACGGATGCCTCTTGACCCCTTGAGATAAATCCTAACTGGATCCTACACAGCCTTCATGGTAAACAATTCAAAACTAGAGCCCAATAGTTTTCACGGCTGTTTTGAACTTCACAAGGAATGTTCCATCTCTGACAGTGACATTTTTCCTAGGAAACTAGCACAACCAAAGCACATGAGAGGAAGGGACAAGTTCCCTGAAGGTCATCTAGTGAGAACGACTAGTAACAGGATGCAAACAGGCCTGAAGTACAAGAACAGGAGTTCTACCCAGTCGTGGGAGCAGAGCACACACAGAAACCTCAGCCAGACTGGCAACACTTCCCCCAGTGCAAATCCCCTAGCAACGCAAGGAGGGGAGCCTGCATGCACATTCACACCCCTGGCAGACTGCTCCTGCCTGGTGCTGGTGGCAGAGCCCTGGCTTCAGGCCTAGATGGCCTGGTTCCCGGGGCTACTCACTGACTTCACAGCTCATGCGGGCTGTGCGCACAGCTGCAGGATGTGCGGCAACGCATCATATAAAATAATGTCCGTTAGGGTCACCCAACATATACCTAAACATCCAAGCCCATAAAACAGAAGTGGAACATAAAAACAACAGCTCCTTTTTTAATGGAGGCTGACCTTTATGAAGTGTGAAAGAGTTCCACAGACAAAATCACCAAAAAAGCCTGTATTGAATATGCTTAGCATCCTCTCCCCTCAGTTTCCCCTGGCTAAGTTCCCCTTCTTTGTCAAGACTTAACTCGGACATCACCCCCCCGTGGGAAGCCTTTACAACCTCTGTCCCCACTCCTGACCTAGCCTCTCACCCCCTGCACCCTGCAGCTGCATAATGCCTGTCCCCTGGTTTAGAGGCTATGTGTTAGCATTTCTTCCTCACACACTAAAGATAAAGCAGCCATGTCAGGTATCCCATGTACCAAGCGAGGGACTGGGCACTGTAAACACGACTCCGTTGACTCTCATTTTCTTCTCACGCTTGCCCTGAGGAGGACAACATACAAAATGGATAAATGGCTTGCCTAAGAGCACATGGTGGCCAAGCTGGAGTTTAAGCTCAGTTCTGTCCGCCCCTAAGCCCATACTCTACCCCCATAACCACACTGCTTGTCTAGAGGCCCCTAGTCTTTGTGCCCCTATGACCTAGCCCAGGGAGTGCCCAAGTGCTAACCAAAATGAAAGGAGCATACAAGTCAAAGATCCTTGTATGATCAGACAGCTGGAGAGAAAGCAGCTCTAAGCCAAGGGAACTACACCCTGGGAGTACAGCCAGAGGGCATGTTAATTCGATCAGTTCTATGGGGAAACAGAAGGAAAACAAACAGTCAGGGACTCCTCGGCAAGAGCAGCTGTCCCCGAAGGACCTGGTGCCAAGAGGGACATGGAAGGAGCTGGGTGGCCACTCTGATGGGAAAATAGTAAAGGGTGCTGCCTTCACAGCACTAGTGGAAGGGATTTCCCTGCCAACCCACAGTGGGAGGAAGAATGGTATTACAAACAAAACACTGACTGAAATCCAGAACGCTTTATTTTATTTTCTTACCCAAATTCCTTGCTTCTAGGTTAGAAATCACCCTACAAAGAAATTAGCCGATGTTATTCACACAGGAAGCATTATTAAAACAAAACAAAACAACGAAAGCCACACCATACAAAGATATCCTCCTTTAAAAACCCATAAAACCACCGCAGAAACTGTTCTCAGGCTGCTGAAAACCTCAGAAACTTTAATCAACTTGGCAAAAGCCACATTAGCAATTTATAAAATCTCAAAACTCTTTAGTGCAAACAATGACAATAATTTAGAACAATTACAGCTCTCAGTTATTGGAAATAAGGGGAACAGAAAATAGAACAGGGGTTGGAATGGGGCCTATGCTTATAGCACTCTGAGATGACTCATCTACCCAGAAAATATGCTTTCAAAATAAGAGCAACCTCACCAGCCCACTTACACTTGTTTAAAATCAACCTAATGTTTGTACCCCTCTAAAGTGCTCAACTAATAAGAGTTTTCTTTACCACTTATTCCTTGTAAGTCATCCAGCCCCAGGATGCAAATCTAAAAGGTTTGACATATAAATTTTTCCCACTAGAAATTCCAGCTCCAAACTCCAGAATAGGGCTCAGGTGGCTGCATTAATAAGCTGATAGCATCATCTTGCTGAGGATATGCAACAAAAGTAAGCTACTTCCCTGAAAGGTAGCCAAGAAAGTAATTGCAAAATATAACCATCTTACAGCTACAATAATCCCTCATTTTACTTACTTTATTGCATTATCAAGAATATTTCTCACATACACCGTGGACCTTCTTTTTCCTTTTTTCTAGGAGTGAGAACACGTCAAAAGTGTGGGAGGTGAAGGTTTTGTGGGTGACATTTTTCACACTGAGGTCATAATACAATATAGTTAAGAGTTCAGAAAAAAGAGAGGTACTTTCCAGGTAATCACAACACCTAGATTCTTTAACAATTGCTCTAAAAAAGTTTTATTCTGAAACTATTACATATTTTATATAGTTGCAAGTCAACTACATATTATATACAACACTACAACTATATCCAACAATGCTACAGACAGCTCATGTACTCTTTACCTAGTCTCCCTCAGTGTTTACATCTTCTATAAATAACTATAGTACAATACACAAATCAGCAAACTGGCACTGGTACAGTGAGCGTATAGTGCTGTCATTTTAGCACATGTGTAGATGCACATACCACAATGTACCACCATAATCAAGATACAGAAATGCTCCATCACCCCAAAGATTTCCCTTGTGCTATCCCTTGATAGGGGTCACATTCACTCTTTTCCTTTCAACCATCCCTAACCCCTAGCAACCACTACTTTGGGAACACCCAGGTTTTTTTTTAATCAATTTTTAACTACACAAGGAGCACAAAAACACATCTGAGACCCGGATGTTAATCCCACTTCTACTATGAACATGCCGTGTGTGTCCCTTAACCTCTTTGCACTTGAATTTCCTCTTCAAGAGAAGAGAGATCAGAGAAGCACCTTGGTCTCCCTACTGGGGATCAGCAGTATTAATAAACAGTGCCTGGCAAGTGGGGAGAGTGCTGGAACACGGGCCAGCCTAATGGCCTAAGGGCATCACCGAACCTAATCAGCTGGGCTTCTGCTTCCTGCTCTGCGCTCAGGAACCCACACATACCTCTTCCGAGATCAGGCTGTGCCACTCTCTCCTGACCACGCTGTTGTTATAGTGTAAGTGTGGCTTGGAGTACTTAACATATTCCAGGTTGGAGTTCAGTTTTTCCCAGTAGCCCTTAAAGCTATGCACCTGTAGGAGACAAAATCATTGGTGAGCTTGAGAAACAGGTCCTGTGGCCCAAAGTACTCGGCAAGGGCCACGCAAGCCTTGCTGCAAAGCTGGGCTCACTTCACTTCCTTAGCTCTCATGAGGCAACATTTCTGAGTGGACACTTCCCACAAAGGATGGCTTTCTTGCCCCGATAGGAATTCTAAAATAGACCAGAAGAGGCTTGCCTTCCTCCCTTCCTTTTCGAGTCCCTTTTACACACAGAGAGAGCTGCTCACCTCCCTAAGCCAGTAGGACTCCCCTGGGTGAGGGCTAAGTGGGGAAGCCTACACTGAACACATCAAATCATTTCCTCCCCAGAGACCCATTTTTCTGACTCAGATTGTGTCAACAATGCCATGTTTGGTGAGAGAATGTGCACAAGATTTGGAACACGTGGAAGAATAGGGTTACTTTCCCACTAAGTTCATTTACTTCCAAAGGATCTTTTTCAAAACTCAGGAATCAAAAAGGTGAAATGAACTCCTTTCACAGTCAGTTGTCAAATACTCCAAGACAGAATTAGTTGGCGACCATCCCATCTAGGTTTTTGATGTATTGATATCATTGTACTACCCTGAAGCAAAAAATACCCATTACGTTCATTTTTAAACAAAATGCAAGAGTAATACATTTTTTAATGTTGAAGGATATCCTGACAAAAAATTGTTTTTGCAAATTAATGAAGATAAATTTATGATACACACTTTCTTGCCAAAACATATGCAGTTATAAAAGATTTGACTGGGGTCGAGGGTGCAATGTGTGGCCATAAAACAAAGTGAGTTAATGTCTACTGTGCAAACAGACTTGGCTGTATTACAAGGGAAAAAAAGAGAACTTAAAAAAGATGCCTCGGGCTTCCCTGGTGGCGCGGTGGTTGAGAGTCTGCCTGCCAATGCAGGGGACACAGGTTCGTGCCCCGGTCCGGGAAGATCCCACATGCCGCGGAGTGGCTGGGCCCATGAGCCATGGCCGCTGAGCCTGCACATCTGTAGCCTGTGCTCTGCAATGGGAGAGGCCACAACAGTAAGAGGCCCGCGTACCGCAAAAAAAAAAAAAAAAGATGCCTCAATCAAGAAAAATGCCCTTTTGTTAAGTAATAGCACATCACCCAAATTCTTATTGAAAGGATAGTCACAACGGGCTCAAAATGGATGTTGAAGTATCAGTAAAGTGAGTTACATAATAAAACTAACTTGCTGTTTCAGAAATTAGTTGGCTGGGGAGGGAGTCCAGGAAAAAGTCTGGAACTGCCTAAGAGGCAAGAGACCATTGTTTTGGGGTGCGTGAGGTGAGGGGATTCAGAGCACCGCCTAACCGAGCTCCAGAGTCGGGCGCGAGCCCCAGCTATCAGTGCGGACACTAGAGACGGTCATGAAACACTAAGGCTGCTCCTGCGGCCACCAGGAAGTGTGTGTGCAAGCACAGGTCACTATCTACACCTCCTCTCCCAGGAGCCTGTGAAGCCCACCACTGCCAGGGTCCCGTGATCCAGGGACAACTTGCCTGGGAGAACACACAGCGCTCCTCAGGCTGTTGCAATGTCATGTTGGCCTCTGCTGCCACAGGCTTGCCCCACAATCCATACCCCTCCCTCCTCCCAGCCTGAGTGAGCCAGAGCCCCCAAATCAGCTGCTCCTTTAACCGCCTCCTGTCTGAGCGAAGAATAGACTCCCTCTGCATGTGACATACATGCAGAACCGGGGCCAGATCCAAAGTTGAAACCCAGGAGCTGTGCGAACAAACAAGAGAAAGGGAAATTTCTCCCAGCAGCCTCAGGAGCAGCGGATTAAATCTCCACAATCAACTTGATGTACCCTGCATCTGTGGAACACCTGAATAGACAACGGATCATCCCAAAATTGAGGCAGTGGACTTTGGGAGCAACTGTAGACTTGGGGTTTGCTTTCTGCATCTAATTTGTTTGGGTTTTATGTTTATATTAGTTTAGTATCTAGAGTTTATTATCATTGGTAGATTTGTTTATTGATTTGATTGCTCTCTTCCTTCTTTTTTTATATATAGATATATATATGTTTTTCCTTTTTCTCTTTTTGTGAGTATGTGTATGCTTCTTTGTGTGATTTTGTGTGTATAGCTTTGCTTTTACTATTTGTCCTAGGGTTCTCACTGTCTGTTTTTTTCTTTTTTTTCTTCTTTAGTATACTTTTTAGCATCTCTTATCATTAGTGGAGTTGTTTTTTGGTTTGGTTGCTCTCTTCTTTCTTTCTTTTTCTTTTTTTAAATTACTCTTTAACTTTTTTTTTTTTGCGGTACGCGGGCCTCTCACTGTTGTGGCCTCTCCTGTTGCGGAGCACAGGCTCCGGACGCGCAGGCTCAGCGACCATGGCTCACGGGCCCAGCCACTCCACGGCATGCAGGATCTTCCCGGACCGGGGCACGAACCCGCATCCCCTGCATCGGCACGCGGTGAGCCACGTGGGAACCACTCAACCACTGAGCCACCAGGGAAGCCCCAACTTCTTTATTTTTAAAAATTTTCATTTTAATAACTTTATTTTATTCTTATTTTTCTACTTTTTTTCTCCTTTTTCTTCTGAGCCATGTGGTTGACAGGGTCTTGGTGCTCCAGCCAGGTGTCAAGCCTGTGCCTCCGACATGGGAGAGCCAAGTTCAGTACACTGGCCCACCAAAGACCTCCTGACTCCACGTAACATCAAACAGCAAAAGCTCTCCCAGAGGTCTCCATCTCAACGCTAAGACCCAGCTCCACTCAACGACCAGCAAGCTACAGTGCTAGACACCCTATGCCAAACAACTAGCAAGACAGGAACACAACCACAACCATTAGTAGAGAGGTTGCCTAAAATCATAGTAAGGTCACAGACACCCCAAACACACCACCGGCCGCAGTCCTGCCCACCAGAAAGACAAGATCCAGCCTCATCCACCAGAACACAGGCACCAGTCCCCTCCACCAGGAAGCCTACACAACCCACTGAACCAACCTTACCCACTGGGGGCAGACACCAAAAACAATGGGAACAATTCACCTGCAGCCCGTGAAAAGGAGGACCCAAACACAGTAAGTTAAGCAAAATGAGAAGACAGAGAAACACACAACAGATGAAGGAGCAAGGCAAAAACCCATGAGACCAAACAAATGAAGAGGAAATAGGCAGTCTACCTGAAAAAGAATTCAGAATAATGATAGTAAACATGATGCAAAATCTTGGAAATAGAATAGAGAAAATACAAGAAACATTTAACCAGGACCTAGAAGAACTAAAGAGCAAACAAACAATGATGAACAACAAAATAAATGAAATTAAAAATTCTCTAGAAGGAATCAAGAGCAGAATAACTGAGGCAGAAGAACGGATAAGTGACCTGGAAGATGAAATAGTGGAAATAACTACCATGGAGTAGAATACAGAAAAAAGAATGAAAAGAATTGAGGACAGTCTCAGAGACCTCTGGGACAACATTAAATGCACCAACATTCAAATTATAGGGGTCCCAGAGAAGAAAAAGAAAGAGAATGAGAAAATATTTGAAGAGATTATAGTTGAAAACTTCCCTAATATGGGAAAAGAAATAGTTAATTAAGTCCAGGAAGCGCAGAGAGTCCCATACAGGATAAATCCAAGGAGAAACATGCCAAGACACATATTAATCAAAATATCAAAAATTTGATACAAAGAAAAAATATTAAAAGCAACAAGGGAAAAACAACAAATAACATACAAGGGAATCCCCATAAGGTTAACAGCTGATCTTTCAGCAGAAACTCTGCAAGCCAGAAGGGAGTGGCAGGACATATTGAAAGTGATGAAAGGGAAAAACCTACAACCAAGATTACCCTACCCAACAAGGATCTCATTCAGATTCGATGGAGAAATTAAAAGCTTTACAGACAATCAAAAGCTAAGAGAATTCAGCACAACCAAACCAGCGTTACAACAATGCTAAAGGAACTTCTCTAGGCAGGAAACACAAGAGAAAGAAAAGACCTACAATAACAAACCCAAAACAATTAAGAAAGTGGCAATAGGAACATACATATCGATAACTACCTTAAATGTAAATGGATTAAATGCTCCAACCAAAAGACATAGACTGGCTGAATGGATACAAAAACAAGACCCATATATATGCTGTCTACAAGAGACCCACTTCAAACCTAGGGACCCATACAGACTGAAAGTGAGGGGATGGAAAAATATATTCCATGCAAATGGAAACCAAAAGAAAGCTGGAGTAGCAATTCTCATATCAGACAAAAGACATTAAAATAAAGACTATTACAAGAGACAAAGAACGACATTACATAATGATCAAGGGGTAAATCTAAGAAGAAGATATAACAACTGTAAATATTTATGCACCCAACATAGGAGCACCTCAATACATAAGGCAAATGCTAACAGTCATAAAAGAGGAAATCAACAGTAACACATTCATAGTAGGGGACTTTAACAACCCACTCTTACCAATGGACAGATCATCCAAAATGAAAATAAATAAGGAAACAGAAGCTTTAAATGATACATTAAACGAGATGGACTCAACTGATATTTATAGAACATCCCATCCAAAAACAACAGAATATACTTTCTTCTCATGTGCTCATGGAATATTCTCGAGGATAGATCATATCTTGGGTCACAAATCTAGCCTTGGTACATTTAAGAAAACTGAAATTGTATCAAGTATCTTTTCTGAGCACAATACTATGAGACTAGATATCAATTACAGGAAAAAATCTGTAAAAAAAACAAACATATGGAGGCTAAACAAGACCCTACTAAATAACCAAAGATCACTGAAGAAATCAAAGAAGAAATTAAAAAATACCTAGAAACCAATGACAATGAAAACACGATGACCCAAAACCTATGGGATGTAGCCAAAGCAGTTATAAAGGAAGTTTATAGCACTACAATCCTACCTCAAGAAACAAGAAACATTTCAAATGAACAAGCTAATCTTACACCTAAAGCAATTAGAGAAGGAAGAACCAAAAAACCCCAAAGTTAGAAGAAGGAAAGAAGTCATAAAGAAAAGATCAAAAATAAATGAAAAACAAATCAAGGAAACAATAGCAAAGATCAATAGAACTAAAAGCTGATTCTTTGAGAAGATAAAATTGAGAAACCATTGGCCAGACTCATCAAGGGAGAAGACTCAGATCAACAGAAATAGAAATGAAAAAGGAGAAGTAACAACTGACACTGCAGAAATACAAAGGATCATGAGAGATTACTACAAGCAACTATATGCCAATAAAATGGACAACATGGAAGAAATGGACAAATTCTAGAAAAGCACAACCTTCCGAGACTGAACCAGGAAGAAATAGAAAATATAAACAGTCTAATCACAAGCACTGAAATTGAGACTGTGATCAAAAATCTTCCAACAAACAAAAGCCCAGGATCAGATGGCTTCACAGGTGAATTCTATCAAACATTTTGAGAAGCGCTAACACTTATCCTTCTCAAACTTCTCGAAAATATAGCAGAGGGAGGAACACTCCCAAACTCATTCTACAAGGCCGCCATCACCCTGATACCAAAACCAGACAAAGGTGTCACAAAGAAGAAAACTACAGACCAATATCACTGATGAACATAGATGCAAAAATCCTCAACAAAATACTAGCAAACAGAATCCAACAGCACATTAAAAGGATCATACACCATAATCAAGTGGGGTTTATCCCAGGAATGCAAGGATTCTTCAGTATACGAAATCAATCAATGTAATACACCATATTAACAAATTGAAGGAGATAAACCATATGATCATCTCAATAGATGCAGAAAAAGCTTCTGACAAAATTCAACACTGATTTATGATAAAAAGAAAGTAGGCATAGAGGAAACTTACCTCAACATAATAAAGGGCATATATGACAAACCCAGAGCCAACATTATTCTCAATGGTGAAAAACTGAAACCATTTCCTCTAAGATCAGGAAGAAGACAAGGTTGTCCACTCTCATCACTATTATTCAACACAGTTTTGGAAGTCTTAGCCACGGCAATCAGAGAAGAAAAAGAAATAAAAGGAATACAAATTGGAAAAGAAGAAGTAAAGTTGTAACTGTTTGCAGATGACATGATACTATACATAGAGAATCCTAAAGATGCTACCAGAAAACTACTAGAGCTAATCTATGAATTTGGTAAAGTAGCAGGTTACAAAATTAGTGCACAGAAATCTCTTGCATTCCTATACACTAATGATGAAAAATATGAAAGAGAAATTAAGGAAACACTCCCATTTACCATCACATCAAAAAGAAAAAAATACCTAGGAATAAACCTACCTAAGGAGACAAAAGACCTATATTCAGAAAACTATAAGACACTGATGAAAGAAATTAAAGCTGATAACAAACAGATGGAGAGATATACCATGTTCTTGGATTGGAAGAATCAACATTGTGAAAATGACTCTACTACCCAAAGCAATGTACAGATTCAGTGCAATCCCTATCAAACTACCACTGGCAATTTTCACAGAACTAGAACAAAAAATTTCACAATTTGTATGGAAACACAAAAGACCCCGAATAGCCAAAGCAATCTTGAGAACGAAAAATGGAGCTGGAGGAATCAGACTCCCTGACTTCAGACTATACCACAAAGCTACAGTAATCAAGACAGTATGGTAGACACAAAAACAGAAATATAGATCGATGGAACAGGATAGAAAGCCCAGAGATAAACCCACACACATGTGGTCACCTTATCTTTGATAATGGAGGCAAGAATATACAATGGAGAAAAGACAGCCTCTTCAATAAGTGGTGCTGGGAAAAATGGACAGCTACATGTAAAAGAATGAAATTTGAACACTCCCTAACACCATACACAAAAATAAACTCAAACTGGATTAAAGACCTAAGTGTAAGGCCAGACACTATAAAACTCTTAGAGGAAAACACAGGTGGAACACTCTAAATCACAGGTGGAACACTCTAAATCACAGCAAGATCCTTTTTGACCCACCTTCTAGAGAAATGGAAATAAAAACAAAAATAAACAAATGGGACCTAATGAAACTTAAAAGCTTTTGCACAGCAAAGGAAACCATAAACAAGATGAAAAGACATCCCTCAGAATGGGAGAAAATATTTGCAAATGAAATATTAATTAAAATATTAATATAAAATTATAATATAAAATTAATATAAAATATTAATTCAAAGGATTAATCTCCAAAAGTTACAAGCAGCTCATGCAGCTCAATATCAATAAAACAAACAACCCAATCCTAAACAGACACTTCTCCAAAGAAGATATACAGATTGCCAACAAACACACGAAAGAAAGCTCAACATCACTAATCATTAGAGAAATGCAAATCAAAACTACAATGAGGCATCATCTGACACCAGTCAAATGGCCATCATCAAAATATCTACAAACAGTAAATGCTGGAGAGGGTGTGGAGAAAAGGGAACCCTCCTGCACTGTTGGTGGGAATGTAAATTGATACAGCCACTGTGGAGAACAGTATGAAGGTTCCTTAAAAAACTAAAAATAGAATTACCATACGACCCATCAGTCCCACTACTGGGCATATACCCTGAGAAAACCATAATTCAAAAAGAGTCATGTACCACAATGTTCACTGCAGCTCTATTTACAATAGTCAGGACGTGGAAGCAACCTAAGTGTCCATCGACAGATGAGTGGATAAAGAAGATGTGGCACATATATACAATGGAATATTACTCAGCCATAAAAAGAAACGAAACTGAGTTATTTGTAGTGAGGTGAATGGACCTAGAGTCTGTCAAACAGAGTGAAGTAAGTCAGAAAGAGAAAACAAATACCGTATGCTAACACATATATAAGGCATCTAAAAAAAAAAAAAAAAGGGTCCTGAAGAACCTAGGGGCAGGGCAGGAATAAAGATGCAGATGTAGAGAATGGACTTGAGGACACGGGGAGTGGGAAGAATAAGCTGGGACGAAGTGAGAGAGTGGCATGGACATATACACACTAGCAAACATAGAATAGATAGCTAGTGGGAAGCAGCCACATAGCACAGGGAGATCAGCTCAGTACTTTGTGACCACCTAGAGTGGTGGGATAGGGAGGGTGGGAGGGAGACGCAAGAGGGAGGAGACATGGGGATGTATGTATATGTATAGCTGATTCACTTTGTTATAAAGCAGAAACTAACACACCATTGTAAAGCAATTATACTCCAATAAAGATGTTAGGAAAAAAAAAAGGAAATTAGTTAGCTGAAAAGCCCGTTCAGCCAACATCCATTCTCACAGAGACAGGAAAGGCTATTTCCAAGAAATTGTCAGAACCGAGGCGTCAGGTTGCACTCTCCACTTGACCTATCTCATTCATCTTTTCTTTCCCTTTCCATATATTTATAATGAACAAACCTTTATCCACCCTTTGGTCTTCCTTATATTGAAAAAACAATAATGAAAGCAAATCCTGCCATCATTTGGCAAAATTCAGTCCCTAACAGGAAATCACTACAGCTTTCTTGGTATTCTACATCTGAGTTCACGCAACTAGTGTCAAAAGCCAGCAAACTAAGTGGTGTTGTGGTGACACCTAGTGGTCATTTCCACTATTAGCTCTGCCTGCTTGACCACTGGAGTCCCAGTGCGTCATCCACCCAATCCTGTCCAGCACAGAGCAAGGGGAGGAACGCTGGTGTCCTTCTACCTGTGCAAGGCCCTCTTCCCCTCAGGCCAAAGTCATCCTCCTCTCAGAAGACCCCACTCTCATACTCACACTCTGGCTCCCAAGAAAAGTTCTCTCCCAAACTATCTTCTTCTCATACTCCCATTAAGAAATCCCTTTCCTCAGACCCTTGTCTGAGTTGAGAATAAGCAGACAAAACAAGTCCAAGGACATGCTTCAGAGGGGCTTCTGAGCCCACTGATTATATGTAAAATGGAGTACGTGTTTGTATGAGCACTCTTCTGGGGAGAAGGTCTACAGTTTATATCAGACTGTCAAAGGAATCCATGGCCTAAAATAGTTCAAAACTACTGAGTTAGAAGGAAAAGTTATCTAAGTTTTAAAACAAAAACAACTTACATTTAAGTAAGGAACACTATTAGCCAAAAGCCCCAGAAATATTGTAATATAAATGTGTAGGTCTTTTAAGGAGGTCACTGGGCTGGATGTTATGATACAGATATTGAGGGAGTACAGAGAAAACAGTGGCATATGTCATTACTTGGTAGCTAGTACATAAGTGATGCAATTTCTTAAGTTATGAAAATTCACAGACACCATTACAAATTGGGAGGTCTGTTTGGAAGTATGGGAAATAGCTAAGGCCCAGAGGATGAAAACGGATATGTAAATGAAGGGTGAAGAGAGGATATTCTAGGTGGGGCTCTGAGGAAATGAGCAAAGACTGAGAGAGCGGAATGTAGATTCTGGGTTTAGATCAGAGACAGAGCTTTAGAGAAAGCAGAGAAAACCCACAGCCCCCTTCACTCTCTGTGGTGAAGATATCTGCCTCTAGGGTGTAACTACCAACCTCAGCAACCACCTGGGTCCCATCCCCTAGAATCCTAACTGGTGTGGGGTGTAACCTGAGCCTCATGA